>NC_057388.1:7449628-7749628 GCF_019320065.1 Cervus canadensis | reverse complement strand
AAATGAAAAGAGGCTTTCAGATTCCCAAAGTGCTATGGGAAAGAAGCAGGCTGAGATAACTACACAGCTATAAAAATTTTGTAGAACAGGAGGGATAATTCAGAAGGAGGCAACAAGAGCCCAAAGAATGAAGTCAAGACCCAAGGAAAATCATTCCTTGGGAACCGTGTGTGTTAGTTGCTCAGTAATGTCCGACCCCTTCAGGCTTCTCTCTCCATGGGATTCTCCAGGCAAGAATATTGGAGTGGGTCGTCAAGCCCTCCTCCAGGGGATCTTCCTGACCCAGGGATCTAACCTGCATCTCCTGCATTGCAGGCAGATTCTTTACTGTCTAAGCCACCGGGGAGCCCTTAGGGAACCATACTGAGCTCTAATCAAGCAACTGGCGGGGACTTCCCTGGTGGTCCAGTGGTTAAGAATCTGCTTTTCAATGCAAGAGACGTGGGTTTGGTCCCTGGTCAGCGAGTTAAGATCCCACACCTCTTGGGGCAACTAAACCAAAGAGTGGCAACTAAGACCCAATGCAACCTAAAGTGAAAGTGAAAGTCTGTCGCACAGTTGTGTCTGACTCTTTGCAATTCCACTAGGCTCCTCTGTCCATAGAAATCTCCAGGCAAGAGTACTGAAGTGTGTTTCCATTTCTTTCTCCAGGGGATCTTCCTGACCCAGGGATCGAATCTGGGTCTCTTGCATTGCAAGCAGATTCTTTACCAACTGAGCCACTAGGGAAGCCCAATAAACATATAAATAAATAAAGCTGAAAAAAAAAAAAATAAAAGGAACTGGCAACATGTGCCTGGTTTGATTTTAGAATGCGACAGACTGATTACGTGATTGCTAGAGACTCAGAAATGTCTGTAGTGGCTCTCCTATGCCTATCCCACCAAATAGCTATATACCTACGCAAAGGATGTTGGCTATAGGGAGCAAATAACTTGTCACTTTAGTTCACAGATCTTCAGCTCAAGAACTGGACTCAGGAAGCTGTCACTGAGAATCTTCACTTACAGAGCCCTGTCAGCAGCACCTGAACTTGATTTGGACGATGGAACACTGGACCTTGTGTGAATGGACGCCATCCAGGAGAGGTATGTGGGAAGGGGTGAGTATGTTTTGCTTCCCAGGTGACACTCGTGGTAAAGAATCTACTTGCCAATGCAGGAGATGTAAGAGATGCTGGTTCCATCCTTTGGTTGGGAAAATCCCTTGGAGGAGGCTGTGGCAACCCACTCCAGTATTCTTGCCTGGAGAATTCCTGGGACAGAGGAGCCTGGTGGGCTACAGTCCATAGAGTCACAAAGAGTTGGACACAACTAAAGAGACTTAGCATGCACTCGCGAGTATATTTTGCATGTGGGATCAATATATATAACTTGTGGTCAGAGGGCAGGCTGTTGTGGTTTTACAATATACCCACAATTTTTTGACATTCTTTTCACCAAAAGATGGAGTCTAACTCTCCTCCCTTTAAATATAGGCTGGACTTTGTGACTCACTTCTAACAGACGCAATGCCAGGTCATAAAAAGCAATACACCTTCTCCCTGGTTCTCCTCTTCTCTTGGTGCATGTGTTGGGAGCCCGGAGCCACTGTATCAACTTGCGCCATCATGCTTAAGAGACCTTGTGGAGGAATCACATTCAGTCAGAGGTGCTCTGCCCTCGTTGTTTCAGCTCCCAGCTCTTTGAGACTTCCCAACTCTGGCACCAGATATGTGAGTTGTTGTTCATTTGCTCAATCGTGTCTGATTTTTTTTGGCCTGCAGCACACCAGGCTTCCCTGTCCTTCACCATCTCCCGGAGCTTGCTCAAACTCATGTCCATTGAGTCGGTGATGCCATCCAACTATCTCATCCTCTGTTGCCCCCTTCTCCTCCTGCCCTTAGTCTTTCCCAGCTGCAGGTCTTTTCCAACCAGGTGGCTCTTTGCATTAGGTGGCCAAAGGATTGGAGCTTTAGCTTCAGTGTCAGTCCTTCCAATGAATATTCAGGGTTGATTTCCTGTAGATATGTGAGTGATGAGCCTTAAACATGACCCTGGCTAAGCCACCATCTGACTGCAGTCTCATGAGAAATCTCAAGCCAGATCAACCCAACTGAACTGTTCCTGATCTCCTGACTCACAGAATTATGGGAGATATTAATAATAAATAACTTGTTTGTTTTTTTTTTAATAACTTGTTTTTAAGACACTAAATTTTGGGGTGATTTGTTAAGCAGCAATAGATAATCAGAACCTGGGGTACCAGTCACATTCTATTCTGCATAAGTGGGAATCCCTGGGGTTCTTTAGCAAGATGGTAACCCAGGAGCGTGTGCAAAGCCAGTTGTCAGTGTGGGTTGACATGCATATGTGCTTAGTCACTCACTCATGTCTGACTCTTTGCAACCCCATGGACTGTAGCCCACCAGGCTCCTCTGTCCATGGGATTTTCCAGGCAAGAATACTTGAGTGGGTTGCCATTCCCTTCTCCAGGGGATCTTCCCAATTTAGGGATCAGACACCCAGGTCTCCTGCATTGTAGGTAGATGTTTTACTGTCTGAGCCACCATGGAGTTTTCCCCCGAAACATCCTCCCAAAGTGTATATAGCTGATGCCCAGGGGCTGGCCTAGGAGGGGCTGTTTGCCAAGGATATGGACAGGCTATGAATGTGGGGGACTGGGGTGTTCACACGCATGCATGCTACATGCCGCCATGTTTTGGTAAACCTAGAGGAGTCGAAGAATTCTAAGTGCAAACCTGGCTTTCTAGGTCATTATGAAGATGTATTTGTCAAGGTAAGAGAATAGGACTTACTTAATATTTTGTCAGTTGCATTTGGAGTTTGAAATATTTAGTTATATGGTAAGTGGGCTTCCATTTTGACTCTGCTCTGGGTCCTGCAAGTGTCAGGGTTGGTCCTGGCCTACCCCATCACCAGGGCCCATTTTAAACCAAGGAAAGCAAACCACAGCCTCTGGGACAAATCCCTGCCCACTGCATGTTATTATACAGGCTGTGAGTAGCCAATGGGCTTTACTTTTAAAATAGCTTTTAAAAATCAAAAGCAAAATATTTTGTGACATATATATATGAAAATTACATGAAATTCAAACTTCAGTGCCCCATAAATTGTTTTATGGGAACACAGCCATGCTCACTCATTTATGTATCAGGCATGGCTGCTTTCACTCTAACAGAATAGTGAGTCAACAGTATAGTGAGCCGACAGACTGTGCAGCTCAGAAAGTGGAATACATTTACTGTCTGTCTGGCTCTTAGAGAAAGTCTGTCTGCTCGCTTCCTGGAAGAGCAGACAGGAGGAAGGGAAGAGTCTTGCAGTTCTCACGTGGGGTGCATGACAGAAATACCTGTTGAGCACCCAAACAGACCAGTGCCAGGGACCCACCCTCCATATTTCTACAATGAATGGGTCTGGGGTATGGGTGCTTTCCAAACCTTCCCACGATTCTACTGAGAGCAGAATTGCGAGCCACTGGGCCGAGGGGACTGGTTACCTAAGGGTCTGAATTTCCCAAATGTTCGGCAGAATAAGAACTTGTTCTTGCTTGCCCCAAGGCTTTGCAAGCTACCCAGTTACTCCACCTGGCCGGAGATGGAGGGAGAGAAGAGTCATTGTTTCACACAGTAGTAGGATGTATAAGCTAAGCTGTGCGTGAGCAAGCTAAGTGGCTTCACTTGTGTCTGACTCCTTGCAACCCCATGGATGGTAGCCTGCCAGGCTTCACAGTCAGTTCTCCAGGCAAGAACACTGAAGTGGGTTGTCAGATCCTCCTCCAGGGGATCTTACCCACCCAGGGAGGGAACTCATGTTTCTTACATCTCTTGCATTGGCAGGCAGGTTCTTTACCACTAGTGCCACCTGGGAAGCCCTCAAACTAAGCTGCATTTGAACCTCAATCCTTGAACAGCTGCTTCAAACACATGTCCCCGGATGTCCCCAGCATCGCCCGCATCACTCGGGCAGGCATACCTTGACCTGCTACAGTAGGTACCCCCGCCGGGTCCCTTCTCAGGATTCACTCCAACAGGGAAGCCTTACCCCATCTTTGCCGCGTGCCCGCTGTAATTACTGGTGGTCTCACAGGGAAGGAGAAAAGAGACAACTCTATCAGAATCCCATTCTCCACCGGCACACTCAGCACCGTCAGCGGAGGCTGGCTCGGGGGCTGTAGGCCTGCTCCACGCTATTATTGAGCCTGGCTTCGGCTCAGCATGACTCAACGCAGACAATATAGCACGCGGAGAGCGCCGGGGATGAGCAGTAAATAGGAAGCCTGGGATTTTTTTTTTTTTAAATCTTGTCAGTTTTCTCCTGATTTGTGTCCTTTATCCCAGCCCCCTCTGCTGTATAAGCTCCTCAGAGCTAATGCCCATAACGCCACCACCCACTGGTAGCAGCAGGCTACCGGACCACGGCGGGGCCTCGTGGCGGAGCTTTCACAATGCCCGCCATTCTTCAGCGACCGGGACGCGTTAACCTAAGTGGCACCGGCTTGCTCCAACACCTTTCCCTCTGGTTTCTCTTTCCTCTGGGGACCGACAGCAAGTGGAGGAGGGCCGCCCCCCCGACTCGCATGGCTTGCCTCCAGGAGCCTACATCACATGCCCCCACCTGGCCGAGCTGGGACCGCCCCCCGGCCCGCACCTGCTGGAAAAGCACGCAGAGACACTGGGCAAGTGTGGAGCTGAAAGATGATCGTCGCCTCGACCGCTTCCAAAGCTAGAAGTATTTCTCAAAGCTATTTCTTTGGCCTCCTGTAGATCCCAGCTCTCCACCTGCTTGTGGGATGACGTCACCCCGGGTACGCAGCGCAGCCCCGCCCCGCCCCGCCCCGCCCCCAGGCTACTGGGAATGACGTCAGCGACGGGCATCTATCAGCTCTCCTGCCAGTCACCAACGTGGGCTGATGCTGGTTTGGTTCTCTTGAAACTGCCGCAAGGAACATGTTATTGTTCTGACCCTTGTACAGTTCTAATCAGTTTCCAAGGTCACTCGTGGCTCCCATTTAACTAAGAAATGTGCCTATTATCTCCACCTTGGCTCCCATGAAGTCTGCCACTACGCCAAGGGGTCCCCAACCCTCTCTGCAAACAAGCCCGTGACCTGTCAGGAACCCCACCACAGCGGGTGAGTGGTGGGTGAGCTGATCAAAGCTTCATCTGCCCCTCCCCATCGCTCCCCATCACTGGCATTACCACCTGAACCACCCTGTTTCCCTCCCCCGCCCCCAACCCCACCGCCCTGGCCATGGAAAAAAATTGTCAACCATGAGACCAGTCCCTGGCGCCCAAAAGGCTGGGTACTGCAGCTCTACACCGCCCCCGACTCAGAACCCACTGGGGAGGCTGGAGCTGCGTGCAAACGTACGTGCCTTTGACATAGATGACTAGATGCTTCAGGGAAACAGCAGGGGCAGTTGAGGCTGGAGATGCAGCGCTCTCATGGGCTCTTGCAGCATGCAATTCACATCAACTGGGAACACTTATATTTGGTTCTGTGACAGCGTCAGCTTGTGGGGGCTTATAATCCGTAACATCGGAAAAGGAGCAAGGGAAGGGACCCCTGAAGTACCTGTTGCTGGTGGGTGAGGGTCTGCTTGGGGGAGAAGGCCAGGGGTCCAGCTCCTCTTAACATGAGATATGAATTTTGATATTTTCTCTTCAAGGAGAAACATTTAAAAATCACCCAACTGCCCAGAAGTTGATGACTCTATCTGGTGTGAACTTTATTATCAATTCATGGGGATTTGTTTGGGGTTATGAAGATCCAACAAGAAAGAAGAGGTGGTGATAGAAATGAGACCGGCCTCCCCAGGTGGCACGGTCCATCCCAGTGCAGCGCCCAGCAGTGCTGGGTCGGGTGTGGGCACCCGCTCGGCAGGGTTCAGAGACGTGTGCTCAGCTCCAAAAACAGTAATGCCTCCGACAGATGTCAGCACGGTCAGGCTTTGATTCGTATTCAGTGGAGGGTAACCTATTCACCTTTCTCCTTTGCCTTTGTCAATCCTAAAGGAAATCAGCCCTGAATATTCATTGGAAGGACGGATGCTGAAGCTGAAGCCCCAATACTTTGGCCACCTGATGCGAACAGCCAACTTGTTGGAAAAGACCCTGATGCTAGGAAAGACTGAGGGCAGGAGGAGAAGGGATCAACCAAGGGTGAGATGGCGTCACCAGGTCAGTGGACATGAGTTTGAGCAAACCAAGGAAAGGGAGAGTTTAACAGACACCTGGAACACCCCAGCTAACTCACCCCTCTGCACATCCAAAAGCACTGTGTACTTGGTCTCTTATTTGTACTTTTTTTCTTCCTTTTTCCCCTCCTCATTTTTTTTTTTTTTTTTTTTGGCCACATGTGTGGCTTGTGGGATCTTAGGTCACCAGTGAGGGATTGAACCTGGGCCCCCTGAACTGGAAGCTGGGAGCCTTAACCACTGACTGTCAGGGATGTCCCTACACTCTTTAAGCATGGTTGTGTCTAAGAGTTTTTAAGATGTTTCTTTGATGGAATATAAGGTGTTATTTGATACTCACCAAGAAGATGTACCAAGAAAATGTACAGAGATTCTGCTATACTTTATTCCATATCATGTTACAAGAAAACAACAGTGACAGTTGACAAACCATTACGTCTTTCATAATACAGACAAATTACAACTGGTAACAAATATGCAACATGTATTATTCCATTCTCCTTTACTATGTGTCATTTTGAAGGATAATCGTTTTCTGAATGATGCTAGCTCATTTCATAGGTACCAACTGCCTGTTAGAAAGTACACATTTCAGTGTATCATATTAAAAAAAAGATAAAAGAAAAATTTAAAAAATCCACTCCCAACTAGAGAATTTAGTTTTCGTATGTGCCTCTAAAATATGCTGCTATAGGAAGGGAATGAGGAGATTGCTTATTTGATTTGATTTTGTTTGGTTTGGTTTTTGGTGTCTGAGAAAACTGCAAGGCAGTAGCATATATGGTTTCCTCTGCCTACAAGCTGGTAAGGGAGATGGAAGTTCTATGCAATTATGCAGCATATTCCTATGTATAAGGGGCAGGCAATAATCTACCCCAGTATGTACAGCCTAAACATCCTCTTATATAACAAAGATTACAAAACCAGTAATATTCACAGGTGATTATCTTGTGTAGACTCATTACTAAGGTATTGATTACACTGGCTATCACGTACACACTGAGGAAAGGACACCCAGAGACCGTGCTTCCTCTGCAAGCTTGGAGGGTCCTCTGGGGTCTCTTCTTGTCACTCTTGGGAGGTAGAAATAGCTTCTCACCCTTGTGTCACTGGATGGACAGCCATTCCCGCCTGATACCCCTGTTTATTTTTATTTTCTGAGTACTGCAAACATTTTTTTTTTTCATGTCCTGTGCATCTTGTATTTTTTAGTCAACCAAACTCTTCCTTCAAGACAATGGTAACGAAGTCCCAGGTTTCCTTTCGGAGCACCGTGTAGTCATGTCATGCGGATGTAGCTACCATGCTAACATGTTCTAACTATTCCAGCTGTTTGAACTGTTTGAACCTTCATATAAAAATATCTCACAAAACATTCCAGTGCTTTCTCAACAGAATAATAAATCTGCTCATGAACACAGTCTGGAGTGATTTTCATGGCTGTCCTCAGTGAGAGGAGGGGAAAAAAAAGGAAAAGTTAGTTGCAAGTGGGAGAGGAAAGAGAAGGAAACTTTGGATGTCCTGTACCAATGGCAAGCAAGGGGAACCAGAAATCTCCTAAGTGAGACCCTTCTGAAACATGTCACTGTATGTAATAAAACATATTCCTTCTACTGAGAAGTATCACATTTCATTTTGCAAGAGAAACTGCCAGTAATAGGGTCATAGATCTGTGAATAACTTCACATTTCTAACTGAAGTCTTTAAACATTAAATATCTTCAAATTTTCAAGTTAGAAAGCTTATTATGTAGCAAGACTTCATCATCGGTTGCCCTTCGTTTAAACTTCATTAAGTACAAAAGCTGTGCCTCTCCCCTAAAATGAATAATTCAGACAAATCACAGGAAAGGCTTGTTTTCTGACTGCAGGTCAAGTTTTCTTTCCATACTTACTTTAAGAAATCCTAATGTAAATACACGTGAAGTAAAAATCCCTCTGCAGACTTCCAAAGAGTTGGAATGTGTGAAAGAAGAATGGGAAGGAGTTCTAGGTGGCAAACAGTAAACACTCTGGCCCTGGATAACTTTTCCTCTCTTTAAAATCAACCAGTAAATGGCTTAGCACTTGGAAGCTTACAATGAATGCTACTTTGGGGACAAGATCGATTGTGACCTTAACATCTATACTCACATCCCATTCCAGGGAAAGTACCATTTTCATGTTGAGAAATTCTGGGTCTGATTTCCTAAGTGTACTGGGTTTGACCACAGAAAAGCTTTTTCTTCACCTGACGCTCAGGGAAAAGTCTTTGTCAAGCTGGCTGGTAATTCCTATTCTTGATCCTAGAAAGTGCAACTCTCCTCTCTAACAGGAAATGTAAAACGATGTACACGCCAGGATTTCCATGGGAACTGGTGTCCTGAGGAGCTAGGTTTCATGATCTAGGTGAAGCTTCCCAACTTCCCCATTAGCCTCCGTGTTATTTGGCATCTGCAGCGAGGGCTGCCCCATCAGGAACAGACCTGTGCCAGGCAGCTCTCCCCTGCATCAAAGTCCGCATGCGCAATCCACATCTCGCTCCATGTCACATATTTGCCTTCATTCTCCAAGGTCTCTCAACTTCTTAAACAAGGGAAGCTGGGCCTTTCTTTTTTCCCCCCTTTTCCATCTTTAAAGCAAGACTCCAGCCTTGTTTCTAACACCGGCATCCGTACAGTTATTCCCGGAGACTGTTTACAGTTAGGGTACCCAATGATGCCTTCCAATCAGCTTGGAATGTTTCAAAAAAAAAAATGTGGTTCAAAGGTGCTTTGGTGTAAATGAGCAAATTTCACACTCTGGATAACTTGGTAATCTGCTTTTTCAATGTTGACTAGTAAAGACAGTACTTGGGGCTCATCCAGAAGATATAATTCTTTTGCACCCACGATTCAAAGGTTCTGTTCTTCACTTTTCACCATTTAGAAAATACAAAGCATAAGAAAGTGGATGGAAAAAATAAGATGTTGACAAGACCCAGAAAACACATAAAAAGTTACCTCCATTTCCAGAGGTTCAAAAGGAAGCGATTTATCCCTGTCTTTGTTCTTAATGTTTCATATTTGTTTCTTCACTTCCAGCCTGCTCGGAGAACAGTCATGCTATGTGGCTTGAAAATGCTAAGCAGATTCCGATATCCTATATAAATGTGCAGTTGTTTCCGAGAAAAAAAAAAAAAGCACATTTGCAAATGTTCTCAAAAGGGAAGAGACAAGTGGGGCTCCACCGCCAGAGACCAAGTTGTCAAGTCAGTCAGAGAACATGGGTTTGCTTCAGCTACAATTTTCCTTCCTGGTGGCTGCAAAATGTGCACTGCTCTCAAAGAAAACACACATTGTTTTATGCCACTATGTGGCTTTCAAGTACAGACATTACTGAAGAAGTGTGAACACCGAGTGTGTTGTCTTAATGTATTTAAGACATGGCTGGTGAAAGCATAAAAACCTTTACAGAGACGCTGCGGTGCAGAGGGAAATCAAACAAAATCAAACACAAAAGACTGAAAAGAATACATGCCATGTATCAGTAAGCAAAACTTAATCTTCACATAGTTCTTGGAAATCACAAGGTATCCAAATGCGTGCAAGGTTTTAAATAAATTGCAGAGAAAATGGGGTCTTGCCAGCTTCAATTTTCTTCTAAGTGAAATCCACCCCAGGGAGTGAAAGGAAACTGATCCATGATTCCCTTCATATTATTGGCCACTTCATTAATTTTTTTTTTTCCTCCCCAGAACGATGACAACTTAATCCTGAAAGGAGGAAAAGAGAAAACTGTTATATGTTAAAAAACAAAACAAACAAATCTTATATCATTCTTTTCCAAAATTACACAAGACATCGAAAGTGGTCAGGCCAAAGCAAACCTGTCCATTTTTTTTTTCCCACGGCTACCTCGAGCATTCTCTTTAGCCAAGACAGTGCTTATAATACGATAAACAAATGTTCTGACTGTATTTTCTTCCATTAAAATAATTCACCTCCATGAATTTAAATGGTCTAACCTCCTCTTGGATTATTTAGAGAAAAAGAAATTCAGCAAATCTCCTTCCCCAAGTCATTAGCACTAATACTGGTCTTAATTAAGTGCCTGTGGCATCATACAGATCATTAAAAGGACAGATCATATTCATTTTTTGGACACGAAATAGAAAAATGGATCACATTCTTTTTTTAAAAAATCCAGTTGCATATAAGTGCACGGTTCTAACTATCAGACCTAGTTTCAGCCGAATGAAAATTGGCCAGCATGACCTGAATTGCCAGGCTCTTCCCACCATCCTGCATACAACTGGGGGTTTCCAGTGATGCCTGCTTAAATTCGGTAACTGCTTCCGAATGGAATGTGAACCATCCAAGAAAGCAGGAATGTTCACTCTGCTTCTCTCTCTGTTTCTTTTTGGCCCTTCAGCATTTTCATTGAGTTTCTAGGATAGGAAAAGAATGTCTTGCTAGGAAGGGTGAAAAGAAATGCTGCCAAGGTCAAGGCACACAGCCGAGAGATTCGATCCATCAGCTCCATGGAGGCCCAGGACCAACTCATTATCTCAGTAGAGAAGCTGGAGGTCACCTGGCCCCTTCCACAGTGCCACATGATCATCCTCCTGGGCAGACAGGACCCCATGGCCCCCGTCGAGACCTCAGAGCGCAGTTGCCCTACCGCTGGCCTTGGAGGCTGTGCTGCCAAGCATGTCATCCTGAGTGGCACGACCTTGACCAGGGAAGCAGAAAGCTCCCCCATCTGACAGCGAGGAACCATTAGAATAGCATCCTTTCCACCCTCTACTCATCCCCCTCCCCCCACGTACTATAAGGATTTTTAAAAGGTTAACTTCCCACCTTGTTTTAAAAATTGACATGAAATTCATGTAACACAGAATTAACCATCTTAAAAGTATGCAATCCCTGAGTTGGGAAGATCCCTTGGAGAAGGCCAGGGCAACCCACTCCAGTATTCCTGCCTGGAAAATCCCATGGACAGAGGAGCCTGGAGGGCTACAGTCCATGGGGTTGCAAAGAGTCGGACACGACTGAGCGACTGAGCGTGCATGCAAAGCATATAAATAACTGGCATTAGTGCATTCACACGGAGAAGGCAATGGCGCCCCACTCCAGTACTCTCGCCCAGAAAATCCCATGAATGGAGAGGCCTGGTGGGCTGCAGTCCATGAGGTCACAAAGAGTCGGACACGATGGAGCGACTTCACTTTCACTTTTCACTTTCATGCATTGGAGAAGGAAATGGCAACCCACTCCAGTGTTCTTGCCTGGAGAATCCCAGGGACGGAGGAGCCTGGTGGGCTGCCGTCTATGGGGTCACACGGAGTCGGACACGACTGAAGCGACTTAGCAGCAGCACTGCATTCACAGCGTTGTGCAACCATCACCTCTGTTTAATTCCAAAACATTCTGTCACCACCAAGGGATATCTTACATTCTTTACTTATATTTCTTGTACCCTTTACTTGCATTCTTCCCTTGCCCCAGCCTCTGGCAGCAATGAATCTACTTTCTGCCTCTATGTATTTACCTACTCTGGAAATTTCATGTAAATGGAATCATACAATATGTGGTATCTGGTTTCTTTCATGTAACATAATGTTTCTAAAGTTCACCCATGTTGTAGCTTGTGCCAGTACTTCATTCTTTTTCATGGCCGAATAATATTCCATTATATGAATATAAGATGTTATGTTTATCGATTCATGAATTGATGTATATTTGGGTTACTTTCACCTTTTGGCTATCGTGCATAGTGCTGCTATGAACATGCGTGTACAAATACTTGTTTGACTACCTGTTTTCAATTCTTTTGGGTAACAATTAGAAGTGGAATTGCTGGGCCATACAGTAATTCTGTTTAGCTCTTTGAGGAACTGGCAAATCATTTTTCACAGTGGCTGCAACATTTTATAATCCCACCAGAAATATATAAAGGTTCTAATTTCTCCACACCCTTGCTAACATTTGGTATTTTCTGTTTTTTTGTGTGTTTGCTTTTTCTTAATTATAGACAAACTAGTGGATGTGAACTGGTATCTCATTGTGATTTTGATTTGCATTCCCCTTATGATTGGTGATGTTTAACACCTTTTCATGTGCTTGTTGGCCATCTGTATATTTCACTTGAAGAAATATCTATTCAAGTCCTTCACCCATTTTTAAATTGGGTTGTTTGTTGTTGAGTTATAGGACTTTTAAAAAATATATATTTTGGATAGTAATCTCTTGATTTGCAAATATATACTCCCATTCTGTGGGATGCCTTTTCATTGTATTGATAGTGTCCTTTGATGTACAAACATTTTAATTTTGATGATGTCCACCTTATCCATTTATTTTTACTTTTGATGCTTGTGGTTTTTTTTAGTGTGTTAGTGACTCAGTTGTGTCAAACTCTTTGTGACCACATGGACGGTAGCCTGCCAGGCTCTTCTATTCATGGAATTCTATCCAGGCAAGAATACTAGAGTGGGTTGCCATTCCCTTCTCCAGGGGATCTTCCTGACCCAGGGAGTGAAGGAGACCCAGGTCTCTTGCACTGCAGGCAGACTCTTTACCATCTGAGCCACCTGGGAAGTCCATGTCATATCTGAAAATCCATTGTCAAATCTAAGGTCATGAAGATTCTCCCCTATTGTTTTCTTCTAAGAGATGCCAGTTCTTCCAGGAGGCCTGCCCACCCTGGCCAAACAGGAGTCGGGGTTTGTCCTGACATCTGCTTGCCAAGACAGGGTTCCGACAGCTACACCCAGGGGGGAAGCAGTCATTGCCTGGCTCTCCTCCACTCCACCACTTTGATCGGCAGGACGCAGACCTGGCCCCCAAGCTGGCCTTCCGAACTAGAGGCTTCAGGCAGTGCTCCTGAGGTGTGGGGGCATTTGCTGGGCGGGGGGGAGCACCTAGGGTAGCAGGTGGCGTCACTGTGTTCCTGAGTAGGCTTGGTTTCGCTGGCCACCATGTCCCTAGAGCATAGCCCAGATCCAGCTCAGGCCCTCAGTGAACAGCTGTGGTTTGACCAGGAAGGAGAGAGGCAGCCTTGGAGAACCGGGGTGGAGTATGTTCTCAGACGTTAACCACCCGCCCCCCTTGCTGGCATGGTGACGGAGGGCAAGTACTGTGCCTCTGCTGTTTCTGAAAGACCGAAGAGCTGGGAACAGAGCGGGCCATCTCCAGGTACACTGCAGGCTGAGAACGCGGGTCCAATGAACAGCTGCCTATAGGCTGGACAGTTTTTTTTTTTTTTTAAACTCCATGACATTCTATTTGAAAGAAAGAAATGATTTGATTTTCAGTATATTTGGCTTCGGGCTTCCCAGGTGGTTGGAATGGTAAAGAATCCACCTACCAATGCAGGATATGTAAGAGATGTGAGTTCAATCCCTGGGTCAGGAAAATCCCCTGGAGGAGGGTGTGGTAACCCACTCCAGTATTCTTGCCTGGGAAATCCCAGGGACAGAGGAGCCTGGTGGACTACAATCCATGGGGTTTCTAAAGATTCGGACATGACTGAAGCGACCTAGTATGCATGCATATTTAATTTCATGTAACCATAAACTGTCACCGTTGTCCATAGCATGTAACTGTCCTATTGGACTGGTTTAAGACACACATTGATTGTGTGTCCTTGCCTTTGCCCTGATTCTTTGGCAGGAACCTCTAGGAGAATCCTATGGACCTAACCCAGGGCATAAGCAGAGTTGGGGAATAAAGGATAAACATATAATCATAATTGGATAGCAAGTGGTGAAAACAGTGATGATGAAAAGTCTATTACATAGGTTGAGGCTCAGACATTCAATGGAAGGAGCCAATAATATGAAAAGAAGGGAGGTGCCCATGAGAGCTAGACTCTGTGAGAAGCTGAGCCCAAACTGTGCCTGCTTTGCTGCCTGATGCTGGTCCCCGGCAGCACGGGATGGCCATTCTTCATCCTTGGGCAGCAGCAGCATCCATTTCAGTTTTCAAGGACTGCATGTAAGGTAGACAAATTCCTTAAAGTCTAAATGTAATCATGCCTTTGACAGGTAGGGATAGAGACGAAGGAGAGGCAGCACACCACATTCATAGGGAAGCAAGGTATAAAAGCAAAATCCTGCCCTTACATTTACGCGAGAGATTATTAAAATGCATTGCACACACAACAAAAATGAAACTGAATATCAATTATAGGCTCAGCTATATGCACATCAACTCTGAGGTCTAGATACCACAAGATTAACGGATGCCATTGGTATCCTGCTTTCTGTTTTCACAACGTTCTTTCTCTAGAAACGAATGTTTTAAAGCGGAAATTGCATTTTATTGATAAAACCCTTATTCAGAAATATCTACATAGAACTTCTCGGCTATAAATATTAATTAATTGGATCGCTGGTACCCATAATGCAACTTCGCTCTGACCCATGTGCCCTATGAACTAGATATTTTTTGGATTCAATTTTCTTAAAACCAACTGTCAGTGTCATGTGATGGAAGAGATGAAAAATGAAAATGAGCAGCCCCGCTGTGCAGGTGGGTGACCTGTGGGAGAGAGTCTGCCTGGTAGGGTTTTTACACGAACCATCAGACACAGACCAATTGATTAGATCATCTCATACCCGCCACCAACTAGGCTCAAGAGACTAATTAGAGAGAGTACAGCCTGCGCGGGCACCCCATTGACACCTAATTTGCTCAGCCAAAGCCTTCGGGGAAAACGTATTATCTCTGCAGCCGCACTTCATGCATTTCTGATTTGAGGCATAAGCAAGGAGCGCTTCATCACTCTTTTGAGCAAACTGAATGTGGAAGCCCTTAAGTGCTCAATGCAAGCAAACAGACCCAAATTAAAAACGGGCCAGGCTCTTTCTAACTCCCTCTGTGCTCCCTGTTAAATCTCTATGTGTACACACACACACACACACACACACACACACACACGCAGTTTACATGCTGGCGGGACAACATAGCCCAAGTAGTCCAGCTCAGGGTGCCTGCATCAGATGGTCTTTCACTGGCCTCTACCCACTCGAAGGTTCTGTGTTTGCTTTATTTTTTATTTTTTTTAACCCTGCTGCACTGCCCCTCCACAAAGTAGTCCTTTTTTCTACAGGAAGGCTCTGCCCCTTTCCCCCCACCACCCTTCTCTCTAAGCCTCACTGGATAGAAGTGATTATTTTTCCTCCAAATTAAAACAACTGTAGGTTTTCCTTTCATCCCCTAAATTGTGAAGGGGATATTCACTAGGATGCATGTGAAGCTGCAGGGTAACCCACTCATTCCTATTTGAGGGGATTCTTTGTACAGATGCCTAACAGGAAGGGAAGAAATTTGACAGGAGGCTGCCTTGTGGTAGCAAATGCAGGACAGAATTATAAAACAGCTAACCTCCCTTCAGGAAAACCAGTGCAGGCTACACGGCCATCTTTATCTTTTATCTATGTCTAATCTAGAATAAAACTAATTCCATTATTTCCTTCACTTCAAATGTAGAACCCCAAAGGCCAGCATATAAAGAGGAATTTAAAGATAGGTATATAATTAACCACATGCTTATAAAAAGGAAATAAAAATGAAAAGTTTAAGCAATATGGGAAAAATAGAGTATCTCTGTCCCAAATCTAGTGGCTAGAGGGAATGAATTTCCATAATGCTAG
Source organism: Cervus canadensis (assembly GCF_019320065.1). NCBI lineage: Eukaryota > Metazoa > Chordata > Mammalia > Artiodactyla > Cervidae > Cervus > Cervus canadensis. The sequence goes on along the minus strand of NC_057388.1, from coordinate 7,733,812 downwards.
AATAAAAGAAAAAAGAAAAGAAAAGAAACAGAACCTGATACGGTGTGTTCTAGAGTGGACTTAATGATTTTATGCCTTTCCACTCACATATTGGATGAATTATTTTACCCATGTGTTCTGGTAAATTACAATTCTGTTTTGTGCGAAGTCACTTCAGTAGTATCCAACTCTTTGTGACCCCATGGACTGTAGCCCACCAGGCTCCTCTGTCCATGGGCTTCTCCAGGCAAGGATACTAGAATGGGTTGCCATTTCCTTCTCCAGGGGACCTTCCTGACCCAGGGATCTAACCTGTGTCTCCTGCCCTGCAGGTGGATTCTTTGCCTGCTGAGCCACCAGGGAAGCCCCCTTGTAATTTTCACATTTATCTTATTCTTAAGAATTTGATGAACATTTGGGGGGATCAGTTTAGCTGTCTACTTTTGAAACCAGCATTCACAGTTGGCTTAAACTGGGCCTTCCAGTAATCAGAGGACTCCAGAGGTCATTGGAGTGATTATCTTTCTGAAGGCATATGGAGAGTGGTTGTAGGGGAGATGTTTGAAAATAGTTAAAAAAAATCAGGGCCTCAACAAACACACACAACCACTGACAGAATTTATTCTGAAAAAAAAAAAAAAAAAGACCAGAAAGCTTTTCTTCCCCAAGTGCCATATTAATAAGATTCACATGAAAAATACCCAGGGAAAAAAGAAAAACAAACCAAAAACCCACCAGGCTGTGCCATTTTGAATTTGATTTTGCTTAAAATACTAAACTGAAACAATCAAATTAATCTTTTGTGCCTAATTAATCTTCCAGCAGAGTTTGCTACTGTAGAAAATTAAGTCCACAAATAAGGTTGCTAAACCCCAAGCACCCAGGCAACTATGAACCTCTCTGAAGTAAAAATATCATGTATATATACAAATACACATATATGTGACACATGAACTCAGTTGTATTTATACAACACATACACTCAAATTTTCCCCTGTAGATTTTATAGGAATGTTGGACTCAAAATGATACGTTTTAAACTTCACACAGATTTCCAAAAATCTAGGGACAGCTTAATTTGTTCATTTTTTTTTTCTTTTTTTTGGTGAGTTTAATTATGCTGTGACTTGGCTAGAAATATAGGTTTTCTTTGAGAACATCTGAAATCAGTGATTTCCAGTGACTCTGACATTGCACTGAAGCTGCTTGGGGGTGGGGGGTGGGGTGGGGGGATAGGGAGAAATAGCATGAAACAGAAGGAAGCAGAAAATTAGTCAAACCCACTTCTGTAACTTATTTCTGATTTGTGATAATCCCCACAGTACTCCCCAGAAGAGAACGCATCTTTGAGACTAACAAGAGAATATTAATTAAAACGAATGTAGAGATAGCTGGGCTTTGTTTTAAGCTTAACAGAAGGTCCATCACTCAAAATAGCCCAAATCCTTTAAGTTGAAAGCTGTTTGGTAACATCCATATGGATGCACAAGGCACTAATTGCAGCGACTTTGCACATTTTAAGCTTCTTGCCAAAGTGGTGATTTTAATTAAAAATTTTTAGGCAAAGCTTTAAGTCTAACATTTCAAAACAAAGCATTTCTTGTACAGGGAGACTGACTTAACATATCATTTTAATAATCATCATTATCAACAAACATTTATTGAAATCCTCATTAAAGACCAGGCATTATATGATATGTAATTAGCCGAGATTGAAAAGAATCTCTAGTTTAATGGTGTGACTGCTTATTAAATCAGATTTATGTAGATGTGAAGCACCAGTCGTATTTTAGACACATGTGGATTAAAGGACAGCAAAAAAGTATGTTCTATCTCAGTAAAAGCAAAACGTGTGCAGGGGAAGTACTGAGGTCTTCGAGAGTCACCAAGACATATTTTAACCTTTTAAAGGTTCATATATATATTCAATCATATATACTCATAAATATATAAAAATCTTATATATAATCATATACACACATATGCATATCTACATGTGATCTAAGCTTGGAAATAGCTCATATAAATACTTTTAATGACAAAGTTAAGAATAAGAAAGCCTTCACCAAAGTGGCTTATTCTTTTTTTAAAGATTTTTTTTGGTGTGAATGATTTTTTTAAAAAAGTCTTTATCTTTAATTCTGCTTAGAATATTGCAATTTGTTTAATTTAATTTTGTTACAATATTAATTTTATAATGATTCATTACAGATATTATAATTATAAAATTTAATTTTCTTACAATATTGCTTCTGTCTTATGTTTTGGTGTTTTGGACACAAGGCAGGTGGGATATTAGTTCCCTGACCGGGGATCGAACCTGCACCCCCTGCATTGGACGGGGAAGTCTCAAACACTGGACCACCAGACAAGTCCCACTGGGGCTTATTCTTTTCAAGGATTTCATATGTGAAGGTTTATTTGCTCAGCATACCTTTATAATTGACTGGTTCCAAGTGGGTATAAGTTAATTAAACAGAATTCTGACCCCTTCACCTTCCTTATATATTACAGTCCTACTAAACTATATTTAAATAAACCAAAGTCATGTAACCCAGCAGTGTGTGCATTTTTTACAACTTAAAACACACACACACAAATCTCATAAAACCACTTCTAAGTATTTAGCAGTCAGAGAAACACGAGGGTTCATGTCTGACTTTAATTAAAAGATCTGAAAGGAGATGTGACTTCATTTTGGGTGGATTTTTTTTTTTCTTTCAAATTCAAAGCTGTCTAGTTATTACTGTCCAAAGTGTTGAAGCACAAGAAAATTTCATGCTAAGGGCTTTTTCTGAATTCAATATATACGATCACCTACAATTTGAATCTGTCTCATGAATCATCTTATTCAGCAGAAATCTGCAAAGCTAAAATGTATTTCTAGATCACACTTGATTGGTAAATGGAGAACAGTGTCAGCATAAACCAGGAGTCGTGTTGGTTCATGCAAGCGAGTTCCTGCCGGTCTTACAGTTTTGAGCCGCTAAGTCAGAGCAGCCACTGCTCAAGAGACATAAACACGGTTGTGTGCAGGCTGGAAGGGTCTACAGTCCTGTACATGCTGTCCGTTTTCATCTTGGCTTGCTTTGGCCACCCATGGTATTGTTTATTGTATAGTTCTCCTGGGTCTCTGCACATTTTGCCCTTTCAATCCAAATTTGGCAGCCTCAATCCTTCCACCAAACTTCTTTCACCTGTAAACTATGCTGGTGTTTTGAGTAGTTTTTTTTAATAGCTCTTGTGAGTGCTATGTGCTATAGACTGAATGTCTGTATCCCCCTCTCAAATTCACAGGTTGAAACCTAAGTCCCAGTGTGATGGTATTTCGCGTGGAGTCCATGTGAATTGGATTAGTGGCCTTATATAGAGATTCCGGGCTATCCTGGTAGCTCAGAGGTAAAGAATTTGCCTGCCAAAGCAGGAGACGCAAGAGATGTGGGTTTGATCCCTGGCTCAGAAGATCCCCTGAAGGAGGAAATGACAACCCGCTGCAGGAAATACTACGGGCTACGGGCCACAGTCCATGGGGTCACAAAGAGTTGTACATGACTTAGCGACTAAATAACGTAAGAGATCCCAGAGAACTCTCTCGTCCCTTCTGTCAAGCTGAGGACCCAGGAAGGAGAGGGAGGAGGGTCCTCACTAGACACTAGATCTGCTGGTGCCTAGACTTTGGACATCCAAGCCTCAAAAACTGTGAGAAAGAAATTTCTATTGTTTGGAAATCACTGTGTCTATGGCATTCTGTTATAGCAGCTCAAACATACTAAAACACTATGTTGAATACTTTCTGAGTGTTTTGCATCTTACTCTCTTTCTTCTCATAAACTGCACAATTTTTACTATGGCAGTTTGCTAAACACAGGTAGGAACACATATGTCATTATAAGAGAAACGTCTATTCTTGTGGGGCACAGTCTGATACTGTCACAAAGTAACACACTGTGGATGTGACCACAACACATCGTTTCCACCAGGAAATGTCTGCTGACAGCGAGGACGGTCCAACAAGGTCATGTGAGGGATGTGGACACTGGACACCCAGCTGAGCTCCCCATCAACTCTTTCCTGTGTTCACCATGAACAGTGCTAGTGAACACCAAACCACTGAGGGCTGATTGATGGAAGTTCAGAATCTATCCACATGCAAAGTCATCTGATATGTGTGTGTGTCTGCCCACTCAGTCGTGTCCAATTCTTTGTGACCCCATGGACTATAGCCCACCAGACTCCTCTGTCCATGGGATTTTCCAAGCAAGAATACTGGAGTGGGTTGCCATGCCCTCCTCCAGGGGATCTTCCCAACCCAGGGATCAAACCCATATGTCCTGTGTCTCCTGCATTGGCAGGTGGATTTTTTTTTTTTACCACTGAGCCACCTGGGAAGCCTCAACTGATATGTATGTCCCCCAAAATCATAATATGCTATTTTAAAGGATTTTGAGACTGGTTATCCCATCATAGCAAGCTGCTGTATTTCTCTCCTACCTAAGATGAGTTCTGAGAATATGCAATAGATTTGGGACAGGTATGTCATTATGAGAAATGGATAGCAACTTTTTGTGCACATGTAGCATTTCTGTGTATCTTCTCACTTAAAGAATGTGCCTGAAAAATAGTACCATAACCCTAAGAGGAGAACAGATTTTATCAACTGGGCTTTCAAAAAAGTTCTGATCCTTTTAGTCACTGGTTCAGTGTCTCCTGACATACCAGCTGCAGGAGGTATATTCCTAGTCTGAGGACCCAGAGCATTCACTGTGGGAACCACAGCCTTTACAGAAGCTGGGATGGCCAAATGTCCCACTCTGTCAGGACTGAGGGAGTTTCCAGGATTCGGGACTTCCAATTTTAAATCTGGGGTAAACCAGAGGGAGTTGGTCTCCCTGACAGGAGCAACAGGATTGATATGTTGTTATTTCCAAGTTGATTATAAAAACAGAGCCAGCCAGCTTTGCACTTTACTGCCTGAACTAAAATATGCTGATGTTCCAATCCCAAATTGTGAGTCACAAAAGTAAGACAAAGGTTCCACGTCAAGAATGGCAAAGGATCTGTTGAAAAAGATGGTGGGAACTGAACCTACAGCCTTCTCTCCTCTCAACCCCTCAAAGGATTTGTCATTTATCTCTCTGAATCTGTATTTCAGGCTTTCCTCTGTAAGTGTTTTATTGATGCCACAGCAGATCACATTGTGTTCTAATGAGGCTGCTGAATTCAAGACCATCAACTTGCTCTTCACCGCAGTTCTCAGCTGCACTTCCAATAAATCCGTCTGTTTAAATTCACACATGCCTGTGTGGTGCTGCCGTGGAGGAGACGGCCAAGGCCACCACCCTCAAGTGACAAGAAGTACAAACATCCCCTGAATCTTTGTGGCAAATGACCACTGACCAGTGGCCGAGCCAAACCGTCGGCTGGCCTGCCTACTTCAATTCAGGAAACACTTACTGAGCATCTCTTTTTAAGGCAGCCCAGTGTTTAGTGGGGGAAGAGGCTGTGACAAAGACTATTAAAGTGAGGTCCCAGGGCTGTTCTGAAGCTGGCATGAACTGGTTTGTGAGAGAGCCTGATGTTAACATTTTTGGGAATTTTGCAAGATGTTGTTAAACACAGCTACCCTTAAAATTGGCAATGGAAGGAGATGTATTTACACCATGGGATACGGACAACTGACCAATCAGGGCTTTTCTGCTCTTTCTGGGGAGAGGGCTGTTAAACATTCCCAGCACCTCACTGCTGCCCCAGACCATTGCCAGGACAACAACCTCTGAGTCAGTGGAAAGTGAAAGTGCTATCCTCCAGGGGCCAAGGCAGTGAGGAAGAAGTGGGCTTTGAAAGATGAAAAAAGTTTAGGGCTTCCCTGGTGGCTCAGTGGTAAAGAATCCGCCTGCCAATGCAGGAGACAGGGGTTTGATCCCTGATCCAGAAAGATTTCACGTGCCACGGTGACTAAGCCCGCGCACCACGACCTGAGCCAGGCTCCAGAGCCCGGGGAACCGCAGACACTGATGCCCCATGCCCTACAGCCAGCGGCCTGCAACAGGAGAATCCAGAAAGATGGTACTGATGAGCCTACGGGCAGGGCGGCAAAGGAGACACAGACGTGGAGAACAGACTTCTGCACCCAGTGGAAAAGGAGAGGGTGGGACGATGTGAGCCAACAGCGCTGAAACATACACATTACCGTGTGTGAAATAGCCAGTGGGAAATTGATGTATGATGCAGGGCACCCGAAGCGGGTGCTCTCCGACAACCCAAGGGATGGGTTGGGGAGGGAGGCAGGAGAGGGGTTCAGGATGGAGGGGACACGTGTATGCCCAGGATTGATTCATGCTGATGTACGGCAAAACCATCATAATATTGTAAAGCAATTATCCTCCAATTAGAATAAATAAATATATAAAGGAGAGTAGCCCCTGCTTACCACAGCTACAGAAAAGCCCACACAGCAATGAAGATCCGGCACAGCCAAAAGTAAACACACAAAATTAGTTTTAAAAAATTGCAAAACAGTTTAACATGTAGAGAGGAGGAAGGAAGGCGGCCTCGAATAGCCTAGTGCGCTCTGGGATGCGATGAGCGGCCAACGGGGCAGGCATGTATTTGGATGTTAGGAAATAGATGCGGGGAAGTGGGCAGGGTGGAATGGAGGGTCTTACATGTGCTGCTGAGGACTGGGGGCTTTATTCTGTGTGTAGGGAAGAGGTTTTGGTGGTTTTTTAGCAGGGGAGTCACCGTGCCCGTCCCCAACCCAAGGGCAGTTGTGTGCTACTCACACGTGAGGCTTCAGCTGCCTCTGCAAACCTTACGGGTAAACAGTTGTCTTTTTCAGGATGACGTCGAATCAGATAATGCAGTAGGCTCACAAAGCGCTGGTATTTGTAGTACTTGGTGTGGAAAGGTCTTCTTCTGCCCATGAAAAACATCCAGAGAGGCCTGGACTCTGGGTGACACAGAAATGGTTTCTTCCCAAGAACTGCATTTTTGAAACGTAGCCAATGGGGATAATTTGGACATTTTCAGGTACCAGAAAGATGCCTTAGGTCCTTGATAAACTGTCTATTCACTTGAGTGTCTGTATTTGTCTATACATTCAAAATAAAGAGGGGGAAATATGCACTAACTCTTAGTTTTACTACTGTGCTGTCCTTTATAAGTCAAACATGATTTACTGTTTTTGATTAGCACACAACCTCAGACAGACTTCCAAACTGTGCTGTTTAGAATTCTGAAACACTGTCAAATCTTTTAAAGAGCAACTGCAATAAATTAGAAAACGTCATCACGGCACGCTTGTCTCGATTCACTGCGGTTACACGTCGTGGACTTGGGAGTTTCAGCTCATTGAAAATGTGAAGCCTGTGATGTCTGACGAATAAGACATTCACATCCACACAATTGGCTTCCTCCTGGTATAAAACAATTAAAGTGCCAACAGCTCGGTGGTTTGGTGGCAGGCCTGGGGTCAATCTCTCACTTCCATTGGCAACAGAGTTGGAGAATGCAGTGACGAGAGCCAGCACATACCAGGCTCATGGGATTAAGGGACGCTTCATGCCTTTTTAATGTCCACTTGTGGCTGACTGAAACAAAACACCCACGAAGTGAGGTGAATTGAGCTCTTACTGGGAGAGACAATGCAGTAGCCCACTGCCTTGTCCCCCAAACCAGAATCCCACCCACAATGCGGTGAGTCAGGAACTGACATCTTCTCCTCCCCACCTGTGAGCGGGAGCACAACCCAGAAAGATCTGATTTCCTTTTCACTCAGATGCTAAAGAACAAAGTCATCCCTTGTCTGCGTTATGCTGTTTGTTTTCCAGTCTGTTGGCATTAAAATTGCACTCCAAGCACCTATCACGTCTCATGATGCTCTAAGTCCTTTTCAAAAGATCTGACTTTGAACACTGGGGTCATTTGAAAGGAAACGGAAAAAAAAAAACAGATCTAGTGACTTAGTTGCTCATTGTCATGGGGGAAAAAATCACCACAGTTTTATCTGAAACATAATAATTAACTGTTGGGCTTCCCAGGTGGCTCAGTGGTAAAGAATCTGACTGTCAATGCCAGAGATGCGGGTTTGGTCCCTGGATATGGAAGATCCCCTGGAGGAGGGCATGGCTACCCACTCCAGTATTCTTGCCTGGAGAACCCCACGGACCCAGAGGAGCCTGGCAGGTACAGTTCATGGGGTTGCGAGAGTCAGACATGACTTAGCGACTAAGCAACAATGAAAACAACAATTACCTATAGTGAATACTGCATGAAGCACACAAATGTAAAAACAAAACCGCCGCATCTGTTCCAATAAGCTCTTTTGGTTTTGCTCCATTTGTTTCGTTTGCTCTTAGATGCAATGGCTTGGCATGAGCTGTCACCCACAGTGAGCCAGGGCCTGCTATGCTAAAATGGAAAAACTCTTTTTTTTTTAATTAGTAACTTCCCGAGTTTTAGTGCCTGAGTTTCTATGGTTCTCATGATCAATTATTAAGCATGTTGGTCCAAGCAGGATAATAAAACTACTCATGCCTGGATTAACATGGTAAAATTAAATCTCATCTTGTTTAGTACTCTCTTATTAAGAAAAAATTCTAACAGGTTGATTTTTAGAGACTGACGTATGCCTTATAAAATGTAAAGAACACGGCAAGTCTTTCTTTCATTCACTGAGGTGTAGTGTGTGAAGACTGTCAACATACTAGAGATGGGTGATTAAGATAACATGTATCTGAAGTACGTAGGTAGAAGGAAATTACTAAGATTAATGGTGTGAAATCAAGCAAAGAAATATTTAGAGAGACTAGAAAATAATTAATGGCAAGAGGAGCTTTGTGTTAGAACAAGCTCCAAAATAAAACTATGAAAAGTTTTCCCCAAATCTGGGGAAAAATAGGCAATAATGGCCACTGTTTGGAGAGCTGTCTTGCTAATACACACACAGATGAACCACAGTAATTCCTTTTGACCAGGAATTCTTTGCACTTGAAATCTGAACATTTGTAGGTTTAATTCTATGTATTAAACAATTACCTCCAAACTGAACCAATCAATAACAAAGTTATAAAATCAATTTCCAGTCTCTCTGTCAACCCCTATTCTGTCTTATGTGTCAAATACAGAGTTGTATGTACTCTAGATATTATGATCATGTATTTTCCCAACATTTTATTAAACTTTTCAAGAAAAACAAAAGAATTATACAGTGAACATCTATATACCCACTACAAAGATTCTACAATTAATATTTTGGTACATTTGCTTTGTAACATATCTATTCTTCTGTCTTTGCTTTTATCTATCCCTTAACCTGTCTTATTATTTTGATCCATTTCAAAGGAAGTTGCCAATATCACCCCTAAATATACATATCATTAATTAGAGCCCATTATATACTTATGGTTTTAGGTAAATTTTGCCTATGGTGAAGAAGAAGAAGTGAAGTCGCTTAGTCGTGTCTGACTCTTTGTGACTCCATGGACTGTAGCCTGCCAGGCTCCTCAATCCATGAGATTTTCCAGACAAGAATACTGGAGTGGGTTGCCAATTCCTTCTCCAGGGGATCTTCCTGACTCAGGGATAGAACACGGGTCTCCCACATTGCAGGCAGACTCTTCATTGTCTGAGCCACCAGGGACTGTTTTTTTACCGATAGTAAAATGCACAAATTTTGAGTATATTATTTGATGACGTTTTAGTGGTATTACACAGGAACTGCCACAGTGCTAGGTAAAAGAGAAATCAGTTTTAATTCAGAACCTGAGAATATGGTTTTTCTTACTAAAAAAATTTATTTGATTGCATCCCTCTTTTTCTACTCTTAAGAACTCCTCAGTGGGCAAAACACATAAATACAAATGCCAACAACAGAATAGGCACAGAACACTTAGACTGTGATATTTTTAAACTTTCTGAGTCACTGCCAACCCTGAGAATCTCCATAAAACTCCATCTACGTATATAATCACATGTAGGCTTTTTTTCATACAATTTCAGTTTCCTCACAGACCTTCTGAATTCCATTCGTAGACCCACATGCTGCAGATCAAGAACGCCAGGATTGGAAAGTCTGAATGTGGAGCATAAAATAGCAAGTCCACCACCGAGCCACAGTTCTAGTGCATGCAGAAGGAATAACTTTCCCTGAAAGTTAAGTACCTGAAGGTATAACTCTTTCTGAAAAAGAGGCACAGACTAGGGACACTCCTGTTTAGAGTGGGCAGAGGCTCACATGGGCTTGCAGGTGGCACAAATGGTAAAGAATCCACCTGCCAAAGAAGGAGACTCAAGAGACGAGGGTTTGACTTGTCTTGGGTTGGGAAGGTCCCCTGGAGGAGTGAATGGCAAACCGCTCCAGTATTCTTGTCTGGAGAATCCCATGGACTAAGGAGCCTGGCAGGCTATAGTCTGTGGGATCACAGAGTCAGACATGACTGAGCAGCTGGCACGCGTGCGCACGCACACACACACACACACACACACACACACACACACACACACACAGAGGCTTATGTCATTTCCTACACCCTCCCTAGATGATAAAAATAAAATCAACCAAACAAAAGCAAAACAAAAATCTCACCTAATCCATGCATCATGTTTCAAGAGGGGTTGGACCCTGGTCCCTGTTATTTGATGGAGGCAACTGCCAACAGGAGAAGCACAAATGGGCACTGTGGGCCCCTAAGTAGGGATCTAAGGAGGCCATCCTCAGAGGAGGAGGGCTTTTCACAGCTTTACCGATGATGCTAACCTTTATCATCCCTATTAAGGTAAAAACACTATCAGCTGAGATTTTGCAATTGTTCTCAATATGGCCACCCATACTTTCCCCCTCTGAAAGGGTCATGGACAACTCATCTGAGCTGCTGAGGAGGATATGCTGGGTCTCTAGTCCCCGTGACAACCTTCAAGGCAGGCATTTTTATTTTATCTTTCAGATAAGAAAGCTGAAGCTCAGAAATACGTGCTGGAAAAGTGCCTCCCACTCCTACTCCCTGGACAAACCTTTGTCTCTCCTATCAACACCAGAGTTTCTTCTTCACATCAGAAAATGAACTCACAATCTTTTATACCTGCGCTTCACAGACCCATCCGGCTTCTTTGGCCTTACTTCGGTTCTGTCATTTCAGAACTGCGGCATTCCAGGACTTGGCCTGGAAGCGTGGCATTCTGACGATTCTTGCTCGCTTTCGTCTCCCTGATTAAACCTTATCTACACTTGTTCCCTGTTTATCGAGGCACAGGAAGAACCTGTGCCTTTCTGGCTAGGGAACAGCTACCTCAGGCTATATGTTTTCTCTCTGTGACCTGGTTTGATAGCACCCAGACCCCACGGACTGCAAATCCTCAAGAGTCAGTTAAGAAGAGGGTAAAAGAAAATGCAGAGCCAGGGATGAATCAAGATTCCTCAGTCTTAGTCCAATCCGCACATGGTTGCCATGGCAACCGCATCTCACTGTCCTTCCACCTTGCTCCTCCCACTGATCTGCTCAGCTGCTTCCGGTGATGAAGGGAATCCGCACCGAACTGCTTCAGTTCTCTCATCTGCATGATTGTACTTTTATACAACTGAATTTTACACCCTTTTGTCCCTTGACCATAAAGTAGAGATGAAAAAAATCTCAAAAACACACATAGTTTTTTTGACCACGGTTTTCCACTGATCGAATGCAATGAGACCATTCCCTGTTTCCTCTTCTTGAAGCTTTCCATTTCCTCTTCCCTGTGGGCTCTCCCTCAGCCCACTCACGCACGCAAATACACACTCACACCATTCCAGTGCCTGTTGGTGACATTTTTGAAGAAATATTCTGATCAGAGAAATTCTAAACTTATAGAAATGGGATCCTAAGCATCTTGGAGATTTGTAACTCTTCTACAATTACGCCAAAGTGGAGGAAACATGATGAGACTCGGGTTCAATCCCTTGGTCAGGAAGATCCCCTGGAGGAGGGCAAGACAAGCCACTCCAGTATCCTGCCTGGAGAATCCCACGGACAGAGGAGCCTGGCAGGCTGCAGTCCATAGGGTTGCAAAGAGTCGGACGTGACTGAAGCGATTTAGTGCACACACACAGAGGAATCTTAGGCAAAATGGAATGTGGAATAAAGCAATCTAAACTTTCTCGATCGCAGTTGACATGCCTTCCTTTTAAATAATAAGGGAGGCTTACTTCCTTGATTTTAAAGCATCAGAGAAAAACAGGATGCTCTTTAGAGAATCTGAGGGTACAGAAAGAAAACCGTATTGTTACTGTTTTAGTGGCTTTTGAAGCCTGGTGGCCGTGGCACTGCCAACATGGACTGGAGAGTGATCTACTATGACAAAGAGCCCTAGGACTGTCAATGGGAGGGAGATCATCTGAACCAGTGAGCAGCTCAGTGGGAGGAGCAAGAGCTGAGCAAGACCATAAACCAGAGAGCAGAGGTGACAGCAGGAACTGAGCTCACAGGTGGAGTGAAGTGGCTCTAAGGTCTTCTGTGTGAGGCAGGCATCCTACATCTGATGACGTGTGTGTTAGTCACTCAGTCATGTCCAACTCTTTGCGACCCCATGGACTTCAGCTTGCCAGGCTCCTCTGTCCATGGGATTCTCCAGGCAAGAATACTGGAGTAGGTTGCCATTTCCTCCCCCAGGGGATGTTCTTGACCCAGAGATCGAACTGAGGGATTGAACCCAGGTCTCCTGTATTGCAGGCAGATTCTTTACCATTGGAGCTATAGGGAAGTCCCCCACATCTGATGATCCATGGAGTGGATTGAGGAAGAGTTCACCTAGGCTGCAGTCTGCAATCCTCTTAAGACCTAGAAACCTGTGGCTTAATCTCGAGTCACATATAAACCTAGCTTGTTTCACTTTTATCTTGTACCTTCTCTCATTTTCTTTTCTTTCTTTCTTTTTTAGGTCACATGTTGCAGCATATGAGATCTTAGTTTTCTGACCAGGAATAGAATCTGTGCTCCACATACTCCCTTCTCCAGTGAACCACATTTTGTCCATAAACAGTATGAAAAGGCAAAAAGATAGGACACTGAAAGATGAGCTCCCCAGGTTGGTAGGTGCCCAGTATGCTACCGGAGATCAGTGGAGAAATAACTCCAGAAAGAATGAAGAGATGGAGCCAAAGCAAAAACAACACCCAACTGTGGCTGTGACTGGTGACAGAAGCAAGGTTCGATGCTGTAAAGAGCAATATTGCCTAGGAACCTGGAATGTTAGGTCCATGAATCAAGGCAAATTGGAAGTGGTCAAACAGGAGATGGTAAGAGCGAATGTTGACATTTTAGGAATTAGCGAACTAAAATGGACTGGAATGGGTGAATTTAACTCAGATGACCATTATACCTACTACTGGGGGTAGGAACCCCTTAGAAGAAATGGGGTCATCATAGTCAACAAGAGTCCAAAATGTAGTACTTGGGTGCAGTCTCAAAAATGACAGAATGATCTCTGTTTGTTTCCAAGGCAAACCATTCAATATCACGGTAATCCAAGCCTATGCCCAAACCAGTAATGCTGAAGAAGCTAAAGTTTAATGGTTCTATGAAGACCTACAAGACCTTTTAGAACACCCAAAAAAGATGTCCTTTTCATTATAGGGGATTGGAATGCAAAAGTAGGAAGTGAAGAAACACCTGGAGTAACAGGCAAATTTGGCCTTGGAGTACAGAATGAAGCAGGGCAAAGGCTAATAGAGTTTTGTCAAGAGAACGCACTGGTCATAGCAAACACCCTCTTCCAACAACACAAGAGAAGACTCTACACATGGACATCACCAGATGGTCAACACCGAAATCAGATTGTTTATATTCTTTGGAGGGAGAAGCTCTATACAGTCAGCAAAAACAAGACCAGGAGCTGATTGTGGCTCAGATCATGAACTCCTTATTGACAAATTCAGACTTAAATTGAAGAAAGTAGGGAAAACCACTAGATCATTCAGGTACAACCTAAACCAAATCCCTTACAATTATACAATGGAAGTGAGAAATAGATTTAAGGGACTAGATTGATAGACAGGGTGCCTGATGAACTATGGACAGAGATTCGTGACATTGTACAGGAGACAGGGATCAAGACCATCCCCAAGAAAAAGAAATGCAAAGAAGCAAAATGCCTCTCTGAGGAAGGCTTACAAATAGCTGTGAAAAGAAGAGAAGCAAAAAGCAAAGGAGAAAAGGAAATATATATCCATTTGAATGCACAGTTCCAAAGAATAGCAAGGAGAGATAAGAAAGCCGTCCTCAGTGATCAGCGCAAACAAACAGAGGAAAATGGTAAAGACTAGAGATCTCTTCAAGAAAATTAGAGATACCAAGGCAACATTTCATGCAAAGATGGGCTCAATAAAGGACAGAAATGGTAGGGACCTAACAGAAGCAGAAGATATTAAGAAGAGGTGGCAAGAATACACAGAGGAACTGTACAAAAAAGATCTTCACGACCCAGATAATCATGATGGTGTGATCACTCACCTAGAGCCAGACATCCTGGAATGTGAAGGCAAGTGGGCCTTAGGAAGCATCACTATGAACAAAGCTAGTGGAGGTGATGGAATTCCAGTTGAGCTATTTCAAATCCTAAAAGATGATGCTGTGAAAGTGCTGCACTCAATATGCCAGCAAATTTGGAAAACTCAGCAGTGGCCACAGGACTGGAAAAGGTCAGTTTTCATTCCAATCCCAAAGAATGCTCAAACAATTGCACTCATCTCACACACTAATAAAGTAATGCTCAAAACTCTCCAAGCAAGGCTTCAGCAATACGTGAACGGTGAACTTCCAGATGTTCAAGCTGGTTTTAGAAAAGGCAGAGGAACCAGAGATCAAATTGCCAACATCTGCTGGATCATTGAAAAAGCAAGAGAGTTCCAGAAAAACATCTATTTCTGCTTTATTGACTATGCCAAAGCCTTTGACTGTGTGGATCACAATAAACTGTGGAAAATTCTGAAAGAGATGGGAATACCAGACCACCTGACCTGCCTCTTGAGAAACCTGTATGCAGGTCAGGAAGCAACAGTTAGAACTGGACATGAACAACAGACTGGTTCCAAATAGGAAAAGGAGTATCAAGGCTGTATATTGTCACCCTGCTTCTTTAACTTATATGCAGAGTACATCATGAGAAACGCTGGGCTGGAAGAAGCAAGCTGGAATCAAGATTGCTGGGAGAAATATCAATAACCTCAGATATGCAGATGACACCACCCTTATGGCAGAAAGTGAAGAGGAACTAAAAAGCCTCTTGATGAAAGTGAAAGAGAAAAGTGAAAAAGTTAGCTTAAAGCTCAACATTCAGAAATTAAGATCATGGAATCCAGTCCCATCACTTCATGGCAATAGATGGGGGAAACAGTGGAAACAGTGTCAGACTTTATTTTGGGGGGGCTCCAAAATCACTGCAGATGGTGACTGCAGCCATGAAATTAAAAGACGCTTACTCCTTGGAAGGAAAGTTATGACCAACCTAGACAGCATATTAAAAAGCAGAGACATTACTTTGCCAACAAAGGTCCATCTAGTCAAAGCTATGGTTTTTCCAGTAGTCATGTATGGATGTGAGAGTTGGACTATAAAGAAAGCTGAGCACCAAAGAACTGATGCTTTTTAACTGTGGTGTTGAAGACTCTTGAGAGTCCCTTGGACTGCAAGGGGACCCAACCAGTCCATCATAAAGGAAATCAGTCCTGAGTGTTCATTGGAAGGACTGATTTGAAGCTGAAACTTCAATACTTTGGCCACCTGATGTGAAGAGCTGACTCATAGGAAAAGACCTTGATGCTGGGAGGGATTGAGGACAGGAGAAGGGGACGACAGAGGATGAGATGGTTGGATAGCATCACCAACTCAATGGACATGGGTTTGGGTAACTCCGGGAGTTGGTGATGGACAGGGAGGCCTGGCGTGCTGCAGTTCATGGGGTCGCAAACAGTCGGACATGACTGAGCAACTTAACTGAACTGACTCCCTGCTTTTGGGAGCTCTGCGTCGTAATCACTGGACCACCAGGGAAGTTCCTCACTTTTTCTTACTGAATTCCTCACCCTGTTTCCCTTTCTGCCATGCCTGACACCCATACAAGGTTCCCATCTTTGTCCCCAGACTCTCTTGGAAATCTTTGCCGAACATCTTTGGACTGTAAGAAAATAACAAAGAAAGACTTTCTACCCTTCCCCCAAAAGACTATATTATCGCTATTGTTTGTAAACATTCCTGTGCTGGTCATCCGTGCTTTTGTCTAATTTCCAGCTCCCTGTCTCCTGGCCCCTGGGTGGAATGACTTTTTCATCAACTGTGGAAATTAGACATGACCATTCAAACTGCTCTGACCAATGAAACGTACCCATCCATGTGGCTGCCTTTAAAGCCAGTATTTTTCTTGCCATATCTCTTTCCCCTGCCAAGTTGGCTGAAGAAGCCTGTATGGAGATGCACCCTTGGTTATCCCACATCCCTGAGCAGAGCCCCTTGAGAGTCATATGGCCATACTGTCAACCAGAAATAAAGGTCTGTTAGATTAAGCCACAGAAAAACGGAGTCTATCCTGAATGACACAATGCCTATATGTCTAGTTTGGATCACAAGTCCTTGGGCAAGAACTGCAACTTATCTACTCTTCAAAACAATCCTTTTGAGGCAGTGATTCTTTTTTTTTTTTTTTGGCCATTCCTTATTCCAGTGGGGAAAATGAGGGGTGGAGAACACACATAATTTACTTCAGGACTCACAGCTAGTAAGTGGCCAAGTTGGAACTTGTACCCAGATTTTATTACTTCAAATCCCATACTTTTTCTACTGTATTGTGACAGTGAAAAGTGAAGTGAAAGTGTTAGTCACTCAGTCGTGTCCGACTCTTTGCAACCCCATGGAGTATAGCCTGCCAGGCTTCTCTGTCCGTGGGGATTCTCCAGACAAGAATATTGGAGTGGGTAAGCCATTCCCTTCTCTAAGAGATCTGCCCCACCCAGGGATCGAACCCAGGTCTCCTGCATTGCAGGCAGATTCTTTACCATCTGAGCTACCAGGGATTGTGATGGTAATAACTCTTTGATGTGGGCAGGAGAGAGGACTCAATTCTGAAAAGTAATAGAGCAGAATCTGATAAGGCAAAAAGAAAAATACCACAAGCCACAGAAGAAAATGCAGGCTTTTGTAGTAAAAAATGAATAGCGGCACTAGGTACATCTGTCAAGCATTACAGTATTTTATTTTTGCTTTTATTTCTTCATTTTAGCAATAGGAAAGTTTCTAGATATCTGGTGCAAAAATTGGAATTCTCATATGAATATCACTCTCAGGTTGGGTAATTTGAATTTTATATAATTTGAATCTGAGTAAAAATTCAAGGAACAGTATCTTTTGAAATTATAAGCATGAGACGTCATGTATATCAAAAAGAATCTGGAAACATACATGCCAGCTATTAATAGTGGCTACCCCTGGAAAGGGATCCAGATTTTCTGCAGGTTGGGAATTTTAAAGTTTAACTACATGTTTCTGTGAGTTATTTGAATCCTTTCCAATATGAAAATTCCATTACTGAAATTTAATGACTGGAATAAATATTATTTTTAATAAAGTGTTTTTAAAAGTCTTTATTGAATTTGTTACTGGATTGCTTCTGTTTTATGTTCTGGTTCTCTGGCCTTGAGGCATGTGGGATCTTTATCCCCAACCAGGGACTGAACCTGCATCCCCTGAACTGGAAGGTGAGGTCTTAACCACTGGACCACCCGGGAAGGCCCAGTGATTAACTATTTGTATAATTAAAAACCAGGGACTGAACCTGCATCCCCTGAACTGGAAGGTGAGGTCTTAACCACTGGACCACCCGGGAAGGCCCAGTGATTAACTATTTGTATAATTAATATACACACAATATGATGAATAGCTGCTGATTTGGTGAGATGGTTAATATTTGGCAATTGCAATGAAAGACTAAATGTGTTCAGCACTGTTTAAAGCCTTGCGAAATATCCTTATGTTAAAGACAGAATTGTTCAGAAAAGGAAGGAAGAAGTGAAATAGGTTTCATCATTCACATTATATAGAGAAATTGAATTATTTTGTGATTTTTTGGGGGTAATTACATCTTTTCAATGTATTAGAAATGAAATGATAAAGAGGGAAAAAAGAGCTATGATATCTAAACAGAAAATAATCATGAATGTCAAATGTTGCTCAAAACTTTAACTAAAAACATTTAAGACAGATGTATGAAGAAAGAAAATCAAATAAGTACACCTTTCAGACACTAAAATTTGGTTAATACTAAATTAACCCTTCAAATTCAAGATGTTTTAATTTTATCCTCTTATCTACAGAGAGGAAACAAGGTGTGAATCTCTTATTTCTAAATTGATCAACAACTATCCAACATACTGACAAACTGTTGTTCCACAGTCATACTTGATCTTAAAGTATGATATAGCATTGGCAATAAGGCAATGGAATTACCTTCTTCATCCAATGACCCGTTTTTTAATATTCACATTCTATACTGAGTGCTGAGACAAAAGATTTGGACTCTGTAATTTTTATCTACAACTTAAACTACAGATTTTGGAAATCCTACTCTAAATATAACAGCAGCATGCTTCTGCCTATTTGTCCATCATCTATTTGTCTTCAGTATAATTAAGCCACCTCTGTATCTGCACGCATAGTGTCCCTTGGTCCTGAGTGTCTAGCTCTTAGCTGGTGAGCTCAGAATTGAAGGAAGAACCTGAAACCTGTTACATCACTGGGGAATTCCACTACCAGTGAGGGTTCTGCTTTGCCTGGGCAGTGGTCCCACCTGCTTAGGTGGGAGGGGATCAACACTAGATTCTCTCTACGACTGCTTTCCTCTCAATAACATCAGGGTCGATCAGTTCAGTTCAGTCGCTCAGCCGGGTCTGACTCTTTGCAATCCCATGGACTGCAGTACGCCAGGCTTCCCTGTCCATCACCAACTCCCAGTGATCAGGGTTGATGAACACCTGCATTTTCTCATACTGTTTGTTCATCAGTAATAAAGGGTGTGAGTTAAAATACATGAGGAATGATTAAGTAATATTCCTCAAAATATTTATGTAACTATTGGAAATCAAATTTCTTTTTTAAAAAAAAGACTATGAATCACAAAATAAGCCTCAGCACTCTGGGATCATTCAATGTAGTTCCTTCATTCTTCCTGATCTGAAAATGACCACTATCCTCAACAAATGAAAGTAATACTTCATAATAAGAAGGGAGGAAACTACCAGATTAGTGGTGAAAAGAACATTATTACTGTGTTCAGAAATATGTTTGGAAGAAGTTACTGACCATCTGTCTTAAGAGATTTCTACATACTCCTTGTGATACTTGCCCTTCATAAAGTGTGGATGTAAACCTAATGCTGAGGTAACTGTTTACTGATTCTCATGGATTTTGACTGCAATATGAAAAAGAGAGGGAAGTCTTAACTATGATAAAGAGCTCACCAGAGTGCTTCTGAGTACCTAACTACATATTTGTGTGTGTGTATGTCTGCAAATCATGTTGCATGATTTTTTCTTTTCAAATTAATTGTTATTGGAGTGTAGTGGTTTTACAGTGTTGTGTTAATTTCTACTGTACAGATAAAGGAATCAGCCATAATATACATATATCCCCCAGCCCCACCTTTTGGACTTCCTTCCAATTCAGCTCACCACAGTACATTAAGGAGAGTTCCCTGTGCTACACACATGTTCTCATTAGTTACTTATGGATTAACTACATGTTTTTGGTGGCTCAGATGGTAAAGAATCTGCCTGCAATGCAGGAGACCTGGGTTTGATCCCTGGGTTGGGAAGATCCCCTGGAGGAGGACATGGCAACCCACTCCAGTATTCTTGCCTGGAAAATCCCATGGACAGAGAGCCTGGTGGGCTACAGTCCATGGGGTCACAAAGAGTCAGACACAACTGAGTGACTAATCACACATATGTTTTTAAGCAAAATAGAATATCTTATTACAAGGGCAAATAGTAATTATTATATTTAAATGAATTGTGTGCTGCGTGATTAGTTGCTCAGTATCTGATTCTTTGTGACCCATAGACTGTAGCCCCCAGGCTCCTCTGCCCATGGGATTGTCTAGGCAAGAAAACTGGGAGTAGCCATTCCCTTCTCCAGGGGATCTTCCTGACCTAGGTATCTAACCCTGGTCTCCTGCACTGCAGGCAGATTCTTTACCACCTGAGCCACCAGGGAATCCCTTAAATGAGTTAGAATTTATTGAATTTATATTTAAAAAGATGCAATGATATAGATACAATTTTGGACCATTTTAAATAATTTAACTGTTCTCTATGACTGCTTTATTTAATTCTCATCCTATTCTCATGCTTTGTTGAACTAATATTTTACTTTTAACCTGTTTTTGGAGCTTCCTTCCTCCTACAGATTTTTTGTAGCTCTGTTATTTTTCAGGAGTGTTACCAAGTATAAAATCTCATGTGCATATTTTTCCCTTAAAGGGTATAACTAACTAACTCTCAAAGAGAATGTTTTAATTATCACCGCCTCTGTGGGGTCAACAAGAGTCCAGACCTCTTGGTATCTAAATTCACGATCTTTCCCTGTCTCAGAATTTAAAGAAAAAAAACCCCAACCACCTTTTGGATTCACGTGGTTGCTGAAAGACTATAATCAAATGTAACTCTTCAGTGAAGAACATTAACCCAAATACATATCCTGTCCCCCAAAAAGACGGATTCATTCAAAAGTACCTTTTTAGACTTTATCACAAATTTGGAAGACAAAGTTTTTGTAATCTGCACACATAAAATGAATGGAAGATTAGCAGCCATCCAGCCTCAAACCTTTCTATTCCAAAGTAGGGGCATCTCCTTTCAAAGAAATCCTATGAGAACATGGGGACACTGGAATCCTCGTCACTGCTGGTGGGGATGTAAAAATGATGCAGTCACCTTAATATTTATAACAGCATTATTCATAATAGCCCAAAAATGGAAACAACCCAAATGTCTGTCAACTGAAGAATGGATAAATTAAAATGTGCTGTATCCACAGAATGGATATGACTTTGAAAAAAGAAAAAGAATATAATACTGATACATGCTGCAACGTGAAAACATTATGTTAAGTGAAAGAGCTGATCAGAAGAGGCCACATATTGTATGATTCCATTTATGTGAAATGTCCAGAATTTCAAATCCACAGAGACAGAGAAGAGATTAGTGGTTGTCTGGGGCTGTGAGCATGTAGGGAAATGGGAATAGGGAGTGACTGTTAATAGGTATGTGGTTTCTTTTTAGGATGATGAAATGTTCCGGAATTAGATTGTGATGATCATTTGCACAACTCTGAATATACTGAAAACTACAGAATTGCTCACTTTAAACGGGTGAATTAATGGGTGAATTTTATGGGGTATGAAATATATCTCAATAAAGTTGTAAAAATAAAAGAATTCCATGTTCTCTCTAGGTTGCTGTTGTTCGGTCACTAAGTCATGTATGGTTCTTGGTGACCCCACGGTCTATAGCACCCCAGGTTCCTCTGTCCTACACTATCTCCAGGAGTTTGCTCAATTTCATGTCCATTGAGTCAGGGATACTAACCATCTCATTCTCTGACACTTCCTTTTCCCTTTGCCTCCAAACTTGCCCAGCATCAGGGTCTTTTCCAATGAGTCAACTCTTCTCATCAGGTGGCCAAAGTATTGGAGTTTCAGCTTTAGCACTGGTTTATAATGGTGAAGATGAAGATGCTGGTGACAATAATACATTGGTGGTTGCATAGAAGTAAAATACTAGAGGAACTTCCCGGGTGGCTCAGATAGTAAAGTATCTGCCTGTAATGCAGGAGACCTGGGTTCAATACCTGAACTGGGGAGATCCCCTAGAGGAAGGCATGGCAACCCACTCCAATATTTGTGCCTGGAGAACCCCCTTGGACAAAGGACCCTGGTCAACTATAGTCCATAGAGGTTGCAAAGAGTTGGACACAACTGAGTGACTAAACACACACACAAAATATCAGAGGAATATGTATTAATGCAAAGTGGTTCTTTTTAGTGAGTGTATGTTCTCTTTATATTAGGCACTTAGACACTGTTTTGAATTTGTATACTGAATATGTTATTTCTGTAATCAGAAAAAAGTTAAGTATCAGAGTTTTTAAAGAAGTTTTTACAGTGTGAGTTCTGGAGGAGATAAATAAGGACTATCACTGGGGAAGGTGGCTGGGATAGAGCTTTAAAATGTGGGCTTTAAAATTGTATAGAGAAAGGCCAAGAGGAAGGCAACAGCCTTTAAAGAGTTCTTTTATTTCTAGAATCACTGTCTACTTTCTCTGGGCTCTGAGGGTAGAGACAGATCTGTCTTATTTACCACTGAGTTCCCAGGGTCCAGAATGATGTCTGAACCACACAGCGGGCTCAAGAAACATTAATTGAATCCATGAACAAACATGTGTTACTGGAATCCTTTTCCCAATGTGTGTCTTTATGTAAATTAAAAAAGCGGTCCCCTTTCCCCTAGGTTGGTGCAGCTCCTCTCTAGGACTTGTATTTGGGAGAGTTAATCATGAGTTCATCTATGAGCTGCCCCAATCCTGCTGCCTGGCCAACCTCCCTTGTGATGGTCCCACCCCAACCGCAAACAGGATAAAGTCCATGCATCTGGGGCTGGCCGTCAAAGCCCTTCTCAATGTGTCCCCGATATTCCTGTCCCATCATAAACATTTCCAAACCTATTCTGTGCTCAGATTATAGGAATCCTATTCTTCCATGTGTTGGCTCCTAGTACTGCCTTCATCCCACCAACACCTACCATTGAAAAAAGACCAGCCCTCCACATTCTAACACCGTGTCCTCACTGTCCAGGACACAACCTCTCATCCTCCTATGCTCCCATTCTGACTTCCCTTCCATCTGACTCTTGACTCCTTCCTCATTTGAAGTTTTATTCTTATTCATGGGATTTAGATCTAGATTTTAGTATGAAGTAGGCACATCAGCTTTTGACTTTCAGCTTTCCCTTCCTTTGGTCTTGACTTGGCTTCTTTTGGACCATTTTCCTGGCCCCTCTAGACACAATCATCAGCCTGCCTCCTCAGGTGGAATCAGCACTTTTTCCTCTTTGAACCTATGCAGCACAGTATACAAACCCTTATGAAACCTTAATCATATCATATTATGTTGTTTCCTTACATCGTTCCACCTTTGGACTTCTGGAGCTTCTAATGGATGGAACCATTAGAAGGTATACAACACAATTTACAACACAACATATTCTTAGGCACCTAGCACCATGCTTGGCATGTGTGTGTCTGTATAGCAGGTATACAACATATGGACAAAATGAATAAATGAATCATGGAGACAGAATTTGATCTGAATAGAGAAAGTGGGATTTTGGGTGGTAAAGAATCCACCTGCAATGCAGGAGACCTGGGTTTGATCCCTGTGTTGGGAAGATCCCCTGGAGAAGGGAATGGCTGCCCACTTCAGTATTCTGGCCTCAAGAATTTCATGGACAGAGGAGTCTGGTAGGCTACAGTTCATGGGGTTGCAAAGAGTCGGATACATCTGAGTGACTTTCACTTTCTATTAGGGTGGACTCAGATTGTGAAAAGCCTTGAAATCTAAACAGAAGAGGCTAGGCTTGTGGTGGAAAGAAGGATAGTCCCTTCAGATCTCTGAGAAAGGAAATGAAGTGATGAAAACAGCATTTAGGATGACCTGTTAGATGTCACCATTCCGGGTGGTGAGAACAAGGGGGAGCTTCTAGATGCAGCAAGACCTCAGTAAATGTTTGCTGTGTGATTGGTGGAGCCCGGAGAATCTCTTACAGAAACACAGGTGTGAGGTGAGAGAGCGGAGAAAAGTACCGACATTAAGAGACCGTTCGGGGCAAAGATGGGCAGGCCCTGGAGGCCAGCAGGAGATGCAGATGAAAGGAGGGAGGAGCCACAGCGAGCAGAGTGGGACCAAGGATGAGAAGACACAAGCTGGGTGGGGGAAGCCGTCTTATCCCGGGAGAGGAGCCCATCTTCGAATGCACCGAGATGCAGGGGCTGGCATGTGCACGCACACGTGCTTAAGCCCCTGTGCAGTAAGGCACGCCTGTGACACGGTCCTTGTGCTGGTCCAGTAAGTCCTCCCTCCCGCTGGGCACTGCCCCTGCCCTGGGTTTAGGTTTCTGCCAACAAAAACAAAATTACTCATAAAATGAATGGAAACAAGCTGCCTCTGCCCTTTTCTTGCCACAGAGAAGATTTTTCTTAATCACTTTACTTTTTGTCCTTTGAATCATATATCCTGTTGCCTGATTAAATCCCTTAGAAGTCTAAAAGCATTAGAGGTTTGCAGCATGAGGCTCCGAGCTGATGTTTGCTTGTCTCATGGCAACGGATCTGTACTGGAAATCGGAACTTCAGCTAAGATAATGAGTGCATGCTTTCCCTCTCTGGTACAAAATTTATTCCTCAACATTTTCAAGGAAATAAGACTTGGTTAAAATATCAGTAAGAACTGAGTCTCTGGATAATCACTCATTGTAAAGCTAACTTTTCTAATATGAATCTCTTGTGTTTGAATAGGTCTTTTTTCTGTTTTTTTTAAAAAAAGTGCTTTCTTCTTGTTCTCTCAAATTTTCACTTTAAGTGAAAATGGCATGGCAGGTGGTACAATCCCCATTTGAAAGGTATTTCCTGATATAAACTGAGACATGAAGGAACTTTCCAGACGATCTAGTGAGCGTGTAAAAGCTGGAGCCAGGCCTCTGCAGCAATACAAAGTTCTCTCTACAAGCTCCCTTTCCTTCAACCCCTAAGGGAAAATGTCAAAATACTTTTCAGTAACTGGAAAAAAGTTGAGAGAAATATGGGAAAGAGGCTGCAGAAAACGGGGCCCTTGGACCATATATGTTGACCCTGACTCGCCGTCCTTCAGGCAGCTAGTCCTGGAGGCGACAGGGGGCAGAGGGCTAAGTGTGTGTCGCATAAGAGGTTCACGGGATGGTTCACTTCTGTCTCCAGTCCTTCATGGCCTCCCCAAAGATGGACGGGTCACAGGAGAACATGGACCAGAAGCGGAGCTGATGGCAGGGAGCAGATGGGTGCCTGGCCCTCTCTACAGGAAAGATTAGAGGATCTGGCCTCCAAAGATTATTTTCAGGGATGTTTATCTTTTATTTTATTAACCTTATTTACTTGGCTGTGCCAGGTCTTAGCTGTGGCACACTGCCTCTTTAATTGCAGCCATGTGGGATCTAGTTCCCTGACCAGGGATCAAACCTGGGCCCCCTATGTTGGGAACGTGGAGTTTCAGCCACTGGACCACCAGGGAAGTCTGGGATGTTTGTCTTAAGAGTCTGTTCCCCTGCTCACAGCCCACAAAGTGAAGTGAAAGTCGCTCAGTCGTGTCCAACTCTCTGCGACCCCATGGACCATACAATCCATGGAATTCTCCAGGTCAGAATACTGGAGTGGGTAAGCCTTTCCCTTCTCCAGGGGATCTTCCCAACCCAGCGATGGAACCCAGGTCTTCCGCCTTGCAGGCGGATTCTTTACCAGCTGAGCCACAAGGGAAGCCCTCATGGCCCATAGTCTAAGATGTAGAGTCACCCCAGGCCCAACAACAATGGCTTTATTATCGAAGGGATCTTCTCCTTGGGAAAGTTATCAGTGTGAAAAGGCAATTAAACTCCCACATAGTTGTACTTGAACAAGAAAGACTGTTAACCTTTTGCCTACAATTTTCCATCCTCTTTTTCATGCATATCTGAATCTACTTCTGTTACTGAAATGGAGTTTTACTATACAGAATGGTTTTACATCCTGCTGTTTTTCACTCAGTGATGGGCACAGAGAATATTTCAGTATGTCATGAATGATTACTTTAAGGACTATTTAATAGCCTTTGCATGAAGTGCATTATTATTTAAACTTTTCACCAAAACTAGAAAGTAAACTCCTTGAAGGCAGGAATGATGTGAATTCATCATACATTTTGCATGCCAAGCATCTAGCGAAGATTCTTTCATGATAAATGTTGATGTCTCCTTTGAGAGGAACATTTGTTTGAGTTAGTCAGGTGGTTGTGCTTTGGTATCTCAGCTGACAGGGGAAATCTGAAAACTGTGGATCCATGAAAAATGATCCTGCATGCATGTGTGCTAAGACACTTCAGCTGTGTTTGACTCTTTGTGACCCTACAACCATAGCCTGCCAGGTTCCTCTGTCCACAGGATTCTCCAGACACTCTCTTTCTACTGGTGGAAAAATGATCCTATTACACTTTTAATCCAACCCAATGTCCTGGGTATGAGCTCTTGGTACTTGAGTGTAATAAAAAAAAAAAAAAGTCAAGGCTAGAAAATTGTATGTTTAATGACAATGTTGGATGTCATTAGTTTCTCAACTATATAATTCTAAATCCAAATAAGAAGACTGAACTCTTGCCCCAGCTTCTTTCATGCTAGATAAGCAGCAAGGACAGGATTAATAAAGTTGGGAAGAGTAGTCATGTGCTTACATAAGAAATCCAGTAAGTTTTGTACCCACTGGAGATTAGTGAGGCCCTTTGGAGCAGGCCCAGCTGCAGAGATTTGCAGAAGGCTTGTGTCCTTGGTGGCTACTGATTAGCCTTTGGGTAAAACTGTTCAGCATAACTGGGAGGAAAGTGAGTTTGCCTATTGTCTGTTAATAACACTAAAATAAAGTAATGGTGAAAAAAACAACCCCTTTAAAGGTGCAAGGGATAAACATTCCATATATTTGCTCAGCATTTCTAGGACTGGAATCTGATTATTCCAATTTAATATGCCTCAATCTTTTTTGCATGACTACTCCATAAATGTTTTTGTTAAACCATGTATTCTTCTTGCACATTTCAAAGCTGAAATAGGATATTTTTATCATAAATTTAATAGTAGCAAGAGATGTAATGTTTGGCTTATTGAAAATATTGACATTTTCAAACAAAGATGTTATATCATTCTTTAAACTTGGTCCACTGTAATGTTAGTATATTTAATCTATCACCTTTTACTTTCAAAAGCATGTGATTAAGTTATTCTTTAACAGTTGGAAATTTTACATCATACTTTTTTCTTCTTTAGTATTCCCATTCCACTTCCCTAAACAGAGTTTTATCCCAATATAATACATTCTCATCATGGAATTTATTTATTGTTCTATAATATTCAATAGCATATACAGAAAAATATACAGAAATCAAATTTAATTAAAAAATTTTCCTATGACAAATTGATCAAAGGGTCAAAATACTACAAAACAGAAAATAAGTATTGAACATTAAACTTTTATTGGAAATGTGTCTCTTAATGAGGTAGAGGAGGGTGGCCTCCCTTCTCCCCAAGTTCCTGATGCATCCCTAGAAACAGCACTTACTGTTCAAATGAGTCTGGGTGCTTTAATTAGAGGAGGCTTTCTGGGCCTCTAAAGTGAGTCTAAAGGGCTTCCCAGGAGGTACTAGTGGTAAAGAATCTGCCTGACAATGCAGGAGACATGGGTTCAATCTCTGGGTCAGGAAGGTCCCCTGGAGGAGAGCATGGCAACCCACTCCAGTACTCTTGCCTGGAGAAGTCCACGGACAGAGGAGCCTGGTGGGCTGCAGTCTATGGGGTCACAAAGAGTCGGACACGACTGAGTGACCGAGCATAAGGTGGGTCTATCGCTTTGTTACCTGGAGATCTGCACAGCTCATGACAATTCAACACGATAAGGTTGGGATGGATGAAAAGATGCTTTCTTGGGTAACATGGAAGAGAGGCTATTGGGAAAGGAGAATCAGCAGGTATTCTCAAGAAGATAAATTTTAGAACAGAAGAGGAAATTAGGGAAGAGTTTGGGTATAAAGGGGTACAATTATCATAGTTGGAAAACTACAGAAATAAGATGACATCCATGCTTTATAGAAACTCATAATTTGATAGGGGAAACATATATGTTAAATAATAAAATTGTATTTATATATTATTATGTATAAATTAAATTCTAAACAAATTACATTTTATATAAATTATATTATTATATTATTAATTATAATTTTATTATTTAACAAAAATAAAATTTAATGTGAGTGCAGTAGTAAGGTACAAGGTCAAAGAGGAAGAACAATGGGGAAGTAAAGAAAAGGCTTCTTAGAGGAATAAGTCTGAGAGAATAAGGAAGGAGGCATCTCCACACCACCTTCAAGGACACAGGTCTCGGGACTTGGGGGGAGGAGGTGTGTTTATCAGCATCACCCCAGCATCCCCTGACTGAAGCACTGAATGGGTTTGGGAGAGCAGATGGAAAGGTCAGTCATGGTCAGGCTGGGAGGGTTCTGTATTCTTCCCTCACACTCGAGCCAATCGGACCCACTAGCTCAGCGATCCCCAACCTTTTTGGCATCAGAGGCTGGTTTCATGGAAGACAATTTCCCCAAGGACTGGGGTTGGGGAGTGGTTTCAGGATGATTCAAGCACATTACATTTATTGTGCACTTTATTTCTACTGTTATTACATCAGCTCCGCCTCCGATTTTCAGGCATTAGCTCCTAGAGGTTGGGATCCCTGCTCCAGAACATTTCTAAGCAGGGAGTGACTGATCAGATTGGTGTTTTGGAAAGAATCCTCTCTTGGAAATAAGGCAGGTAGAGGGTGGTGAGGGACAGGAGGGGGAGTAACTAGATGCAGAGAAACAACTTAGGAAGCAGATGGGGGATAAACAGGGCCTCAGTTAAGATCACAAAACAGTGCGGACTACAGAAGAGTTAAGATATTATTCAGAAGGGACTGGAGGTCTTGGTGGTTCACTCAACGTCTGGATGTCTGGTTAAGAAGCACGGCCCACCGGCAGGATGCTGAACCCTCTAGGTTGGGCAGTTGTGCTACTGATATAATTACAGAAAGCAAACTGAATACAAAAGCTCCCTTTGAAGACAGGGCTCACATTTTGCTCCTCTTTGTCTCTACACCACCTAACAACTATTAGTGAATACATAAATAAACTGTCTGCACGTTTGACCTCACTAATTCCAAGTTCCCCAAGAAGGCGTATCTAGGAAGATTTTAAATTTTGTTTTATGACAAAATTTGTGGACAGCTTGTAACTGACCTTTAATAACAAAATAATCTAAAAACTGACCCTTAGTAATAAAACAGTAATCTAAAATCTAGTCCCGTTGTTGAAAATAATAGTACATATTCAAAAAAACTAAACATAAACATATTTTTAGAAGACTGCACCATTCAATTGGAAATGCAGCCATCAAATATTGAAATTAAGCACTGGCCTAAAATTATAGTCACGACAGTTAATTCTACATGTGATAATGTGTTCACATTTTAAAAGAGACTATAGTTTAAAGTGGCATGGTATTTATTTTTTTCTAGATTATTTATTTCTTTATTCCTGGCTGTATTGGGTCTTTGTTGCTGTGTGGGCTCTGCTCTAGTTTTGGCATGGGCTTCTCGTTGCGGAGGCTTCTCTTGTGGAGTACGGGCTCTAGGGAGCACTGGCTTCAGCAGTAACCACACAGGGGGTCCGCAGTTGGGGTACCAGGCTCAACACCTGTGGTGCCCAGGCTTAGTTGCCCCACCACATGTGGAACCTTCCTGGACCAGGGATCGAACCCACACCTCCTGGATTGGCAGGTGGATTCTTTATCACCGAGTCACCTGGGAAGCCCTATAGGAGCATTTAAACAAAAAAGATGTTATTTTAAAATGTATCCTACTTCCTGATAAAAGCATCTTCTAGCTCATATGACGGCATGGTAAACAGAGAGGTAAGGCCTGCTTCAGTTAGAAAACCAGGGACTTCAGGACTTCCCCGGTGGCGCCGTGGATAGGAATCTGCTAGGCAATGCAGGGGACACAGGTTTGAGCCCTGCTTCAGGAAGATTCCACATGTTGGGGGGCATCTGAGCCTGTGCCCCACAACTACTGAGCCCAGGCGCCCTAGAGCCCACATCCTATGACAAGAGAAGCCCCTGCGGCGAGGAGCTGAGCACCGCAACCAGAGAGCAGACCCCGCTTGCTGCAACTAGAGAAAGAAAGCCCCTGTGCAGCAAGGAAGGCCCAGCACAGTCATAAACAAATGAACGAATAATTCTTTTAAGGAAACCACTTTAAAAAACAAAAAAAACTTCTGGAGATACATTTGCTACCACTGAAGTGAAGGGTTAATGGCTCGATCGTGTCTGCCTCTTCGAGATCCCATGGACTAAACAGCCCATCAGGCTCCTCTGTCCATGGGATTCTCCAGGCAAGAATACTGGAGTGGGTTGCCATTCCCATCTCCAGGGGATCTTCCCGACTCAAGAATCAAACTCAGGTCTCCTGCACTGCAGATTCTTTACCTTCTGAGCTACCAAACGGTTAACAGGGTACACTTTGTTACTTTTACCACAATAAACATTTTTTTAAAAAATTGAATCAAAAACAAGCTTCTTACAAAAGTCATATTGGGTTATAATAAAATCTCTTAAAATTATTTTTCCTTTTATTTTGCACACTCTTCATTAGAAAAATGAAATAAAAGCAAACTAAAATTTTTGGGGGGCTTCCCTGGTGGCTTAGTGGTAAAGAATCCACCTGCCAATGCAGGAGATGTGGGTTCAATCCCTGGGTGGGGAAGATCCCTTGAAGTAGGAAATGGCAACCCACTCCAGTATTCTTGCCTGGGAAATCCCATGGATAGAGGAGCCTGGCGGGTTATAGTCCATGAGGTCACAAAGAGTCGGACACGACTTTTTGACTAAACAACAACATACAGAATTCTTTCTAGTTCACAAATCAATTATAACTAAAGTGAAAAGACAGTTATATCTCCCCACTTAAAAACTGTCTTCCTCTTTGGATGGTAAAAGGTGTCTAATATTGTAGTCTTCAAAATACTTTGAAAATATTATTTTAAGATAAGCAAACCTGCAAATTTACCATATATTTTATCTATTCTGCATGCACACACACACACACAATTCATTTCTGCCATCATCAGAATTAAAGGGTCAATTCTGACACAGTAGAATCACTTATGATACTCAAACAACAAAATACTCAAAAGCAAAAATCTTCTCTCTATATATATAAAAAAAATTAAAGCATAAGTATACATATTTTTAAAGAGTCCCAAGTCCAGTACTTTGGTGAGAAATATGCCGAAATGGGCATTTATCATTATTTTTAGACCAATGATGGAATTTGGACTCTCATTCTTTCTGAATCTGTGAACTCAAAGGGAACAACTTATCATAGCATCACTATTTGACCTTGAAGGAACAGCTCATGTCATCACAGAGCAAAAGTGCTGGCGAACATTTATCTAGATGAAAGACCTCAAGCAGTTAACCTGCTCAGCAGAGGCAATGCAACCAGGCAACAGGATAATGACCTCTATCCAAATGTGGAAGGTACATCAATTTAATACCCTGACAGCTTGACAAAAGATGATGGCGGCGCAGCAGGAAAACATTAGCCATGATAACGCAGGGTACTGTATGTGAAAAGAATGAATTATAAAGCACCATGCTATTGGGGCCGAGTGGGGATTTTTTTTTTTTAAACCAACTTTATATTTAGGACGGTAGTCGTGCCTAAAAGCTCCTTCCATTCTTTTCTACCTGAAGAACATCCCGCTAAAAGTAAAAAGGCAGTGTGGATTAAATTGATAGCTTCAACACAAATCAAGTTTCCCAACCGACCCAGGAAATGCTGCCCATCATTTCTGGCAGGCCTGTTACTGTCTCAGAGTAGAAAAATCTGGGCATTGATGAACTGGCTTAACCCATTTGAAAAAGATATGTAACTCAAGTACATGTGTGTTATTTTGTTTTCTTTTTTAAAAGGAGAAGGTACTTGGTACACTCTGGGGTGCGTTGGGTCTTCAGCTGTAAAATTTTCCCACTGCAAATTCAGTTGTTTTTTTTTTTTTAAAGCAATTTAATTTTAGAATAGTAGCATGATCATGCTTGTATGTTTGTTCAAGGACCTTTACTCTGCAACAGGGTTTCAGCCTGTGCGGTTTTTCTCTACACATGGCAGGCAGCTGTCAGAAGCAGTGTGAGGGGTGAAAGGGCAGCTCGGCTGCTCTGTTAAATCACGGGGTTCCATCAACATCTCAGAATTCCTGCCGAGTGGGAGCTGGGAGACCACAGATTAGAGTACACTGGAGTGTGTATATTAGGTCACTCAGTGTCTATCAAAGCGATATCACGCCGGTGAGCCGTACAATAGATTTTACTGTGCTCTGTTCAAAGAAAATGGAAGGAAAGTGGACATGTGTGTAGCAGATCACAGCTGAACACTGAATTCTTCTTGTCTTTAAATGGATGGATTTACTATCCACAAGATGAATGAAGAATAGGTGTGCAATCAATAGCTTTGGAAATAATGCAAAGCTGGTGGTTTTATTCAGTTCTTGGTAAAGATCGTTTGGCAGATGCAAAATGAGGCAGACAGAGTCCCCGTCCCGGGACAGCCAAGGGCTGTAATCGAGGCCCCACAAGACCTGGAGCTGGGTTACGGCTATGGCCCTGGACCATGAACTCACTTTATGATCTTGGATGGTCCCCTCGGTTACACAAAACTCAGTGTCTTCTTTTGTAAATTTAAAATAATAAGACTTGTCAACCTCCCAAAATGGGTAAACACACTAACAAACAAGCAAACAAGAATTCCTAACTGAGAAAGGACTTTTAAAAAGTCAAAAGGAATACAGCATGATGGTATAATGTGTGGTATTTAAGAAATGAAATTTAACTTGTATTAATGGGTATTTGGTCTACATATAAAAATAGAAAATACATACTCCTTCAAAGCTATTGTTTAATTTTTTTTCTTTTTAAATATATATATATATGTAATTTAATTTTCTTTTTAACAGAGTAAAATATGTATTCCTCAAGGAATCTTGCAGTCTTTAACAAAACAATGAATATAATATGATTAACACCATGCCTGGCAAGTGAAATTTTAAAAAGCTTAAAAACTTTGCTTAATACTTTATTTCTCAATCATGACTTCTGCAAGGGACTCCTTGACTGTGATTAGCATACCCCTGACTTTACACTAATAATGATAGCTAACACTAACAAAATACTTATTATATGCCAGGCACTTTACAAAAATTAATTTATTTAATTCACATGACTATATATAGATTGGCCCCAATGATCAGTTTTTAGGCTCAGCTGCCTTCTTACAAAAAATATCAGGCTCTGTGTTATGATCTCCTTTTGGGCTAAATACATTTTCTAATCTTGTAAAATGTGAACAAGCCAACTATCTTTTGCGAGACAACTTCATTTCATACCCTATGATATAGATACCACTCTTTTCACATTTTTTTAAAGATGAGAATACCACGCCCCAGGAAGTTAAGCGATTTCCAAAGTAGCCAAGTGTCGGACCCAGGATTCCCATTTGAGTAGCCTGGCTAACCGCTGGCTCAGTGTAAAGAATCTGCCTGCCCATGGAGGAGACATGACTTCGATCCCTGAGTCAGGAAGATCCCCTGGAGAAGGAAATGGCAACCCAATCCCATTTTCTTGCCTGGGAAATCTCATGGACAGAGGGAGCCCAGTGGGCTACAGTTCATGGAATTGCAAAGAGTCAGACACAACTGAGCGACTAAACAACAACAAAAGCCTGGCTCTCACCACGCTTTCCTGTCTCTCTGCATCAGAGGGGCCCAAAGGCCCTGTTACCTGGGGGGCAACATCATGATGCCCACTTAGCTAATTTGGAATCCAAAACCGAGACACACTGTTGAGACCTAACTAGTCCCGCAGAAAATAGCTCAGAATGTATCACTGCATCGAGTCTGGGTTCACACTATAATGCAAGCACAACCCTGCTTACATTAGAGCAGTCTTTTTAGCTCAAATGCAGCAATGGCCGCCATGTCAAAAATGCGCTTCCTTAGCAAGGGAGCTTAAGAGATACCTAATGACCTCTTGTCCACATTCACCCAGGTGAACTTTGAACATCTGCCACTCTGAAGGCGGAAAAGATACCACGGAACAGGACAAATGTGGGGGGCTTTGTTTTTTCCTTCTTTTAAGTTAGAACTATTTTCCCTCATTGTTTGGAAATAAGTCCTTGAAGTAAATCTTTAGAAGACGGTAAAGAAATTCTCAGGTTGAATTCCA
Source organism: Cervus canadensis (assembly GCF_019320065.1). Classification (NCBI taxonomy): domain Eukaryota; kingdom Metazoa; phylum Chordata; class Mammalia; order Artiodactyla; family Cervidae; genus Cervus; species Cervus canadensis. The sequence goes on along the minus strand of NC_057388.1, from coordinate 7,699,686 downwards.
TTTGGTCTGTTTGTTACTACTTGACAAAAGAGAGTGTGAAATACAAATAGGCATATACAGAGCTGCATGTAACGGCTTTGGAGCTTTCCTTTCAATAAATTCAGAGACTGTCTTTGTATCCAGTGACCTTTCAGGAGAAATTTAAAATAAAAAAAAGACAGAGTACAGTTTGTCTCTACCAAAGACCCAATTATAATAATTCTCAGCTTCATCTCATATGGTAACTTCTTAAAATTCAGCTTAGGTGGCAAGAAGTGAAAAATATTCCTCTTTTCTGAATAATATCCTCAAGGGAAGTGAGATCTCAGTGCCTCCTTCCCAGCCTCCATGATGCCTCCTTCTTTTCAGTTGCTTCTTTAATGGGCTTCACTGGCGGGTCTGGGAGAACAGCGGCTGCTCACCCCTCTAAATTTTAATCAGTGAGCATCTCGGATGCAGACAGAGCTGTATTGCTAGGAGGTTAGAGAAATCAGCGAGTGTACTCTATAAGCAACAAAAACTGAAATTGAGAGGCTCTTTAAAAAAAAATTAATTTATTATAATTGGAGGCTAAGTACTTTATAATATTGTGGTGGCTTTTGCCATACATTGACAGAATCAGCCACGGGTGCACATGTGTCCCCCGGCCCAAACTCCCCTTCCCACCTCCCTCCCCACCCCATCCCTCTGGGTTGTCCCAATGTACCGGCTTTGAGTGACCCGCTTCATGCATCGAACTTGGACTGGTCATCTGTTTCACAATGGTAATATACATGTTTCAATGATATTTTCTCAAATTATCCCACCCTCACCTTCTCCCACGGAGTCCAAAAGTCTGTTCTTAGATCTGTGTCTCTTTTCTATCTCACATATAGAGTCATCATTATCATCTTTCTAAATTCCATATATATGTGTTAATATACTGTATTGGTGCTTTTCTTTCTGACTTACTTCACTCTGTATAATAGGCTCCAGTTTCATTTTCATCCACCTCATTAGAACTGACTTACAGACACATTCACACCTACTCAGAGACCTAACAGATTGAAAGAGAAAGTGTCAAATTACTTGAGTGGTAAAACCAGCCCAAACCCTGACCTTCTAGGCTTGATCAACACCTTACCAAAAAATACAAGGCTCTGTATTATGATCCTATTATGGGTTCAGTTCATTTTCTAACCTTGCAAAGTATGAACAATTTGATTGCCTCCTACCAAACAATTTCATTTCACAGACTCTGTCACCAGCAGGGAAGCTAAAGCCTAGTGCCCTGCCTTACGAAAATTAATTATGAGGCACTTCAAGTTTCGCCTCTTTGCAAGGACATCCTATTTATTTATAAATTTTATTAATTCTGAAGCCAGTCTCTCCTCAATGGTGTGTTTATGTTCAACTAGGTCAGGTCCGCTGGGATGATATTTGGTCTTTCAGAGCAGACACACCAGAGCCTGTCCAGGCAGCAGGCGCAAGCTACCAAACACACTTGTGTCCCTAAGATTTGAGTACAGGAATTCATTAGACTTTCGTGGGAAAAAAAAAATCAAGCTAGAAAACCAGTTATGCATTTATGAGTCTTTCTGCATGAGACAGTCTACACAGAAGGCTGTCATTAACACACGGCTTCCTGACCAGGGAAACAGGTATTTGGCAAACAGTCCATGTGGAGTGACTTGTGGGACTTGGTGTAGTTACCAGTGAAGGGCGCCCACAAATACAAGAAGTGGGAAACACGGAAAACTATTCTCTTCACATTATACGTTAGTTTGCTCAAAAAGTATGCACTTGCTGACCAAACCTACAAACCACACATTTTCAAGCATGTTGTAATAGAATAAAATTTAGTATAGGAGAGACTTAGGTGATATTAAGAAAAAAATCATGTTTATATTTCCCAGTGATGCTGTGATTGACTAACTTTGAGAATGATGATTCCGTAGAGAGAACTTAAAGAACAATGTTGGGGGGGTGGGGTGGGAGGAAGGCTCAAGAGGGAGGGATATATGTACACTTAGGCTGATTCATGTTGATGTGTGGCAGAAACCAACACAACATGGTAAAACAATTATCTTCCCATTAAAAATAAATTTAAAAACATTAAAAAAAAAAAACAATGCAGAGGCATTTGACATTAAAAGGCTTAAATGTACGTTAACATTCCCATGTCTCCTTTTAGAAACGGGGATGCATGGCTTACTTGGAGAACTACCTGAGCCATCGCCAGCTGATGGGTGAAGATTACAAGCATCTAAGCAGCTGGGAAGAAGAAACTGAAGCATACGTTCACTTTCTTGGTCTTTCTGCTCTCTGCTTTTACTTAGTGGAATGAGATGAATGAACACCATTTTCATTTGAAACTGTTATTAGCTGGAACTCAGTGATGCCTTAGCACAGACTATTAGAGGTTTCTGGGGGGCCCAAACTCTAGCCTTATTTTACAGAAAGGGAGATGAAGGGACAAGCTCAAGGTCACAGCTAGTCAGTGCCAAGGTTAGACGTAGCCCCAAACCCATGTCTTTGGACTCCTAATACGGTGCTCATTCAGCCTATCACCCTAAATGTGATGAGAGGCAGATAAACGACACCAACGCCTTACGGTTTCTATGTCAGCACGTGATTATGGGATGTATGCTGTCAACTCTGAATTTTCTGAGGTTAGAAGAAATGTGCAGCCATCTAAATGTCACAGGCCTGGAAGTAATCAAAAGGAAGCCGAATGTTAGTTACTACTGTGCATAATGCCAGCAACATATCTGCGGTTGGTGGCGATGTATTATTAGAGCTCATGTTCTTGTGACTGTGCGAACCAAGCCGCGCAGGGAACGCTGAAAAGTGATCACAGAAACACCTTTCTTTCCCTACTGTCCCTCAAGCAGCAGGGATCAAATAACTGTTTCTCAGCTGTCTGTCTTTTAAACAAAAACACCTCCTTCGCTCTACATGTATTTGTGGCAAGTCGGCGTTTTCTTCCTTGTCTCTGTTCTGTTCTAGTTTTTAGACCCCAACCTTGGATCACCAGGGGGTTCTGGGACTAAAAAGGGGCCTGACATGGTGTCTTACAAATTTATCTTGGATTCCTTCAGTAAGTCACAGTTTGTGTTCAATAAAGAAAGGCAGGCAGCGTAGAACGGGCAGGCAAAAAAAAAAAACAAAAACCCAAAACGGTCTGCAATCGGATATTAAGTTTATGGAATCGTCAGCCGCCAACCTTGATACGTGAAGGGCTTTCCATGAAGAGTATGTGGCGGTTTCCATCTGTATTTTGGGCGGGCTGCTAGGCTCCGATGCCAGCACTGCTACAATGATGTGTTTCATTCATCTGCAACACAGCCACGTCCTTCTACATTTATCGAGGAAATCTTAGGTGACACCTGGCGGAGACATCTTTCGTCCACTCTGCTTCCTAACCACACACACATCCCCCAGTTCCTTTATACTAATTCTGGCCTGGCCACCTACTGGCCAGATGTTTTTTATTTTTTTTTAATTTAAAAAAAAAATCCAAACTTTTATTTTTGGCTGCGCTGGGTCTTTACTTTGCACGCAGGGCTTTCTCTAGTTGTGGCGAGCAGGGACTGATCTTTAGTTGTGGCGTGCAGGCTTCTCGTGTGGTGGCTTCTGTTGTTGAGCAGCGGCTCTAGGTGTGTGGGCTCTGTAGTTGTGGTATATGGGCTTAGGGGCCCAGTGGCATGTGCGATCTTACCAGACAAGGGATTGAACCAGCGTCCTCTGCGTTGCAAGGCAGATTCTTTACCACTGGACCACAAGGGAAGCCCCCGATAGATTTTTTAATATTACTTTGCCCCAGTAGCCTCATGTGCAATTGTATAATAACAGTAGCTCTTTCTTAGGGTTGTTCTGAGGGTTTAATGTGTAGTTACAAATGCAAGACTTACCTAGGATCTGGCATATGACCACTATATAAATATTAGTGATTATAATTATTATTTCCCCTCTACCAAGTTAAGACTTCCTCATCATTTTGGATCTCGGCTGGCTGTAATTACTTTTACATCAGTGAAAGAATGGCTTGTTACCCTAATGAACATCATATGGCTGTACAGTAATTGGCTCAGCCATTTACCTATTAGTCAACACTGAGTTTCCAACGTCCTGGCTATGCAGATAAAGCTGTATGTCACTTCTCACTTCCAGAAATCTGTCCTTACAGCTTCCCTATGAGTTGGATGCTTTTAATATTGCCATTTCCCAAATGGAGAAACAAAGACTTGGACAATATAAATATGACATGCTCACACAACTAGTTCAGTGTTACATGCAAGCCCAAGATTCAGACACCAAAGTGGCTACAATAACAAACTTGTGCATGTAATGCTGCAAACTCCATTTATCTAAAATTTTTCTTACAGTGTGTGTGTATGTGTGCGTATTAGCCTGCTTCAGTTGTGTCTGACTCTGCAACCCTATAGACTATAGCCCACCAGGCTCCTCTGTCCATAGGGATTCTCCAGGCAAGAATGCTGGAGTGGGTTGCCATGCCCTCCTTCAGGGGATCTTCCCAATCCAGGGATCAAACCCATGTTTCATAAGTCTCCTGCGGGTTCTTCACCACCAGCGCCACCTACAGTGCAGATCATCTAATTCTGCAATAATTCAGAATAACTGCAGTGTTATTTTCGCCTTGGGCCCAAAGCCCTCCATTTAAAACACTTAACCTACTATTAGAAACGGTTACATTGCAAACCTCCCAGCAGCTGCTGCACTGGCTTCTATAGGACTTAGACATGTCCTCGCACCGGTTCAGTCCAGACTACTGGGCCAGCAGGACACAGAATGGACATGAAGAGCAATGTCAGGGGCCCGAGGAGGCAACATAATTACATTTCAGCAACAAGATCTTCTTTACTGCTTTGCCTGCTACAGGCTTGTAGGACACAGTTCCTGAAATGTGACTGAACACCTTGATGGTCAGGGGTGAGCTTCCTGTCCTCACTCCTGGGGGCGGTGGGGATGGAGCACACGGGTGCCACTTTTAGGAGGTCCGCATCCTTGGAATTCCTGCTCTCTGATTTTATGCAGTATAGTGTGATGAATGAACACTGTTCCCATTTGAAACTGTTATTAGCTAGAACTCAGTGATGCCTTAGCACAGAATATGAGAGTTGAAAGGGCTTCTGGGAGTCCCAAAGGCTATCCTCATTTTACAGAAAAGGAGTCAGAGACCTCATAGAGAAGAAGGGACATGCTTAAGGTCACAGTTTGTCAGTGACAAGGTTAGATGTAGTCCCAAACCCATGTCTTGGGACTCCTAACATGGTGCTCATTCACCCTATCACCCTAAAGAAAGACAGGTAAATGACACCGATTCCTTACCGTTTCTATGTCAGCACATGATTATAGGATGTATGCTGTAGACTCTGTATTTGTTCATACAGATAAGCTTGTTTTTTTGAAGACAGAGATAACAGAGGAGCAATGATGTAGGTATATAAAATGCACACCTTGTATGCACATCTCCCAGGAAAGGGGTCTGGAATGGCTTTGAGAACATCACCGTCCTAGCTCAGGCTGACCTCTCTGAGTGCATGGCCTTCCCTAAGGGGACCTCTAAGCATAATAACAGCTGAAATTTATCCATCGCTTACTACATGTCTGACACCATCCTAAGAACTTTATATATATATATATATAGGCTCCATTTAACCCTCCCAACAAGCCTATGAGGTAGATATAACTATTATTATTACTACCATTATCTTCTTCCTTTTATTAAATGAGGGAGCAGAGGTGCGGGCTTCCCTGGTGGCTCAGTGGTAAAGAATCCACCTCCAATGCAGGAGACGCAGATTAAATCCCTGGGTTGGGAAGATCCCCTGGAGGAGGGCATAGCAACCCACTCCAGTATTCTTGCCTGGAGAATGCCATGAACAGAGGAGCCTGGAGGGCTACAGTCCATGGGGTCGCAGAAGAGTCGGACGTGACTTAGCAAGTAAAAAACAACAACAAAGCAGAAGTGTAGAGAGACAAGCAGGCTGTCCAGGTCCCAGAGTCAGTACGTGGTAAGGCTGGGGTCTGAACTCTGATCACAGGCCTTTGCCGTCCATCCTGTCCCCTGTCTATAGGTACCACTGTTCCTTGGCTCCCTTGCCCTTTGCCCAGCCCAATTCACTGCAATCCACTTCTCCCATTTGCTTCCCAGTGGGAGCCGGCACAGGGCCACTCTTGAGGTTGGGCTCCCCAGTCTCCTGCCTCCTGCCTCCCCTGATCCAGGGATCCAACTCAAGTCTCCTAACTGCAGGCAGATTCTTCACCCCCTGAGCCATCGGGGAAGCCCTACAACGTCCCCCGTCCCTTTCCAAAGGTCTTCCTACCTGCCTTCCTCAGGAATGAGTGCAAAGGTGTCACTGAAGCAACCACACACAAAAAAATCACTTCCTTTCCACATGCAGCTTAAATAATTACTAGGAATACACAGAGAAGAAGTAGTTAATATAAAAAGATGAGAAGGTACTCACTAATACAAATATATATTTTTAGAGAAATCAGTGCTTAAGGAGACCGTTGCACCCCGTGTGATTTCTTGTACACGCGGACAGATTCTTTACCGTCAGCGCCACCAAGGAAACCCCTCTTGTACATACAAGAGGCAATAAATAAACACGTATTCAGTGACCGAATGAATGAAGTCACCTTGGGGCTGTGGAATTTTAACAGAGGTTTTTGAAAACTTACACTTGGATGTTTTTGTTGGATGGCTTTAAGAAGATGCTCTTCTGAAAGAAAGACCATTTTGTGAGAATGTGTATAATCTAATGTTTCCACGTGTTACAAAGTCCTCCATTGAGGGTTTTCTAACAGGTCTGTTCACACCAGCAGCCTGCCAAAGAAGGCAGTGGCTGTTCTCTTTTATGTACTTCTTTCATGAGTTTTTAAAAAATAACAAACATCTGCGACACCAAGAGAAAAGTTAATCTTTCTTAAACTTCAAGGTAGGAGAAGGGAGAATAGCTAATTTGCTTTCTCAGCTTCTGCGGAGATTTTATTACTTCAGCCTTCTATAAGAAACGTACTTACATTTCATGCTGACGTGCCATTTTATGAACTGTTAATAGAAATTACTGACTCACAAATTGGGGGAAAAACTAAGACTGATATTTTATTTATTATGTTCTAGCCAAGTGCTGGATGCCAAGAAGACTTTAACGGTATCTACACACTTTGTTGTTTTAATATTTGGTTTAACTATTTATTCCATAATCATATCTTAGATTTAAAAAGCCATTTTTGGCTCATTCGGTTTTTTATTTATTAAATAGTTGTCTTGTTCAAACTGTTTGGAAACAGTAAAGTTTACTGAAGTTCATTAACATGAGTATAATTAAAATAATGAAGAGGTTGACTGACTCCATTGTAAAAGCAGGATTTGAGTACCTTCACTCCATAGCTGTTTAAGGATTAGCCTATCACAGAAGTAGCTTGTGCTGTTACCTGGAATCAAAATATAAACTTATTCCTCACTCAGCTCTGGTATTAAAGAAAAATGCACTGTTTTGAGCAATAAGCCCTGCAATTCAGGAGCCTCACCAGTCAGGTTTCTCTCAGGAAACACTGGAGCTTACACAGTGAATGTCTTGATTCCTAACATAAGTGAACTTCAGTTCTTCAGTTTTACTTCCCGCTCTTTCTAAGAAACCCGCCCTCTGGCTGCTGCCCTGTGCTGCCCTGAGAGGACTCCCTGGCCGGCCCACCACAGATCCAGAGCCCCCCGAGCCCGGCTGAGTCCTGCTGTCCACCCACCCACTTCTAACCCTCAACATCCACACTCCTGCTGACTCGTACAGATCCAGGTCAAATGCCACCTCTACCAGGAGTCTTCCAAGTCAGAGGCAGTGTTTCTGATACACTGATTGCCCATATGTCTTTATAAAAAATGGTTTTTTAATTGGAGGATAACTGCTTTACAATGCTTTGGTGGTCTCTGGCATACAACAGTGCGAATCACTCATAATCATATATATACCCCCTCCCTCCTGAGGCCCCCTTCCCCTCCCATTCCACCCGTCTAGGCCATCCCAGAGGGCCGGGCCGGGCTCCCTGTGTTATATGCAGTTTCCTACTAGTTATGAGTTTTACACACCATACTGCATACATGTCAACGCTACTTTCTTAATTTGTCCTACCCTTTCCTTCCCCCGCTGTGTCCACTAGTCCATTCTCTGCATCTGTGTCTCTATTTCTTCTCTGGAAATAGGTTCATAAGTACTATTTTTCTAGGTTCCATATATATGCATTAATATACCATATTTGTTTTCCTGACCTACTTCACTCTATATAATGGGCTCTAAGCTCATCCACCTCACTACAAACTAGGAATAAAACTACCATATGACCCAGCAATCCCACTCCTGGGCATATACCCTAAGAAAACCATAATTCAATAAGACACAGGTACCCCAATATTCATTGTAGTACTATTTAAAACAGCCAGGAGATGGAAGCAACCTAGGTATCCATTGATAAATGAATGGATAAAGAAGACATGAAACATATATATATATATATATATAACGGAATATTACTCAGCCATAAAAAGGAATGAATTTGAGTCAGTGGTAATGATGTATGTCTTCATGTTACTTCTTTAAGACTTGTCTTTCCATGGTTTATTTGGGTCTCCATATCCCTGTCCCCAGCTAGACTGCTAATTCCTGGAGACTGGGGACTCTAGAGATAGTCAATTGATTTTATCTTTCATATTATATTCACATCTGGGACTTGCCCTTAGTCACATGATGAACCATGACCTAAGTACATATGCTTATGATAGGATTATGAAATAAATGTGTATATGTTATGGATGGCCTATAAATGCAACCTTCTATTATTGCAAAGCACACAACTGAAATAGTTTTTTTTTTCCTATCAGTAGCATATCATATTTGTTGGGTATTATGGAAAGTGTTCACAGATATTAAGTGTTTCTCCCCCTTGGGAAAGTGAAAGTGAAAGTCTCTCAGCTGTGTCTGACTCTTTGCGACCCCATGGGCTATACAGTCCATGGAATTCTCTAGGCCAGAATACTGGAGTGGGTAGCCTTTCCCTTCTCCAGCAGATCTTCCTAGCCCAGGGGTCAAACCCAGGTCTCCCGTATTGCAGGTGGATTTTTTTTACCAGCTGAGCCACAAGGGAAGCCCAAGAACACGGGAGTGGGTAGCCTATCCCTTCTCCAGCAGATCTTCCCAACCCAGGAATCAAACCAGGGTATCCTGCATTGCAGGCAGATTCTTTACCAACCGAGCTATGAGGGAAGCCACATTATTGAAAATACAACATAATTTCCTTTCTCTCCTGGAGCCCTAAAGTTCAGAGCAATTTTTCTGAGTTACTACATGAAAGCCAGGCCATTGAAAGCTCCCCGTTGCCCATGACCTGACTATATCAGAGCTGGAGAAAGCTGTCAACCCTTTGGCCACCAGTTCTTCACCTGCGTCAGGCTGGAAAGATCCCTCACTCATACATCTGCCTTGGAGTGGCTTCTCACAGTCCTCCTTTTCCAAAGCTATGCTTGATGTAATGTAACTTATGGTGGAGAGGACACATGACTTAGCAGGCAAAACTACTTAGAATACTCTCATATTTCATGAGTATGTACATTGTGACCAACTCCAATTTCCAATGTAATAAGCCTGGAATAGCCTAATGGGATGTCAAAAACTTCTGAGTTGGGCAAATGGCTACGAGGGAGGAAAAAAAAAAAAAGTTTCTTGGGGGCTGTAGAGCTCATCCTGGCTTTGAAGGATCATGACAGATGTTAAGTGCTGGACCAGATGCTTCTGTGGCCATAATGAACTCCACAATGACAGCCAGGTGTGTCTCATCAAGGGTGCTCCTGGCAAGGTGGGACTCCACACTGGATTACTTTACATGACAGGGACAGCAATTTCCACCCATTGTTCGTTCATGCTGTGCCAAGAATCACAGGCGCAAACACCCATCTGCCCGACCATTCTGCGAGGTCAGCATATGAGTAGTGAGCACTTCCAAATACCAGGCAAGTACTGCTCTAAGTCCCGTACATGGATCACCTCTCTATCACTTCTCATCACAGCTCTAGATGTGAACGTGATTACCAGGCTATGTTTCCAAGGTCACGAAGTTAAGCGTCAGAAGTTGGGAGGGCTGGGGGCTTCCCTGGTGGTCCAGTGGCTAAGACTCTGTACTCCCAACTCAGCGGCCAGATTCGATCCTTGGTCAGGGAATAAGATCCTGCTTTCCACAACTAAAAGATCCCACATGCTGCAACTAACACTTGGAACAGCCAAATAAATAAATATTTAACAAAACAAATAAATAAAAGAACTTGGACAGTTGACTGTGAAGCCAGAATTCTGAACGGCCATGCCACACGGCCTCAATGCCTTTCGCGTAACGTGTGGCCCTGTTCTCTCAAATAATTCTCCAACGGCCCTGCAGAAGCAGTACTATTGTGCACCCCTGGAAGTGAAGAAAACGCGCCTCTGAGAGACTGAGGCACTTGCTCATGTACACAAAGCAAGTAATGACGTTACTGGGATTTGACCCTGGGTCTGTGTGAATCTGAAGTATGACCAGACCCACCAGGTGACTTCCAACAGCGAGCCTCCTGTTTGTCATGAATAAAAGCTGACTGTGGCCAGAAGTTAGGTGCTCCTATTGGCAAATCCCACAGGACATGAGATTACTTTAGTTAGACATTGCCTTTCACACTTAAATCTCTTCTTCTTTTCTTTCCTCTGTGTGTGTGTGTGTGTGCTGGCTGTTTTTGATAATTTTTTGGTTTATAATTTCATTAATTTGGGGCTCTGCGGGGTCTTTGCTGCTCCGTGGGCTTTTCCCTAGTTGGCATGATAGTTGTGGTGCACAGGCTTCTCTTGCCGTGAAGCACAGGCTCCAGCACTTGCAGGCTTTGGTAGTTACAGCTCCTGGGCTCGAGAGCACAGGCTCAATAGTCGTGGCTCATGGACTTACTTGCTCCATGGCATGTTGGTTTTTCCTGGACCAGGGATCGAACCTGTGTCTCCTGCTCTGGCAGAGAGATTCTCTACCACTGAGCCACTGGGAAAGCCCCACATCTTTTCTGCTTACAGGGTAAACATGAAACATGTGATTCAGCAAGTTCTATGATGACCCTTAGCCTCCATCCTAATCTGGACCCAAATTCAAAACTCTCTTTCCACATGTTTCCCCTGCTTGAAATGCTTCGGAGCCCTGATGGTCCCTAAGTCACGAGGGTAGATATTAATCACGGGAGACATGTAATGCACAAAATATGGAGATAATCACTGCTTAAAATAAAATACAGGTTGTCTCATCCAAATGAAGGCTGATCCAAAAATGGCAAGTCAAACCACTAACATTTCCCTAAATGCTATTTGCATGTTCCCTCATTCTGTCTACAGCTCTTTCATGTGTCTGCTCATGCTCCAGGAGTGGGTCGTGCCAAGAGGCTCAGCATAAATGGTTTCAAATGCACAGAATGTGATGGGAATCTCATTTGGAACCACATGGTCTTTCCCAAATGCTCCAAATGGCCACGACTCAAAGGTACAAGATTTAAAAAAATAATCCTGCCACCATTAAAAATATATGAATAAATAAACGACAGCAATGACTTCCTTTTCCCTACTGGATTCATGGACGAGTTGCTTCTGCTCTGTGGCTGATTTTCGGTTCAGATAACTCATCTTTATTCATTTCCTTTCAGTTATGATGAGCCATATTGAGAGCAGCTGTAGGCAGGAGAAAAAAAAAAAAAGAAAGAATCTCCTCCCTCCCTCCTTCAAATCGTCAAACAGGCATTATAAAGAATCCATCTGGGCTCGGTGGTGTGTGGAGCACCCATGAAATAATAGAAAACAGGAGGGAAAAAAAAAAAAACCAAAACAGTTGAAGCTGAATCTAACAAAGAGATTTAAAAATTATCCAAACACATGTTTTGAGGCAAAAATCAAACTCAGAAATGATTTAATGCAAAGTCAGGTATACCAGGACTTGAGGAAAATTATACTTCAAATTAAATTCAAACCCCAAACAAAACAAAGTATCCTTTAGTGCTTGATGGAAAACAACAATCAGATGTCTTGTTACTAGGCAGGTAACTAGTAATGAGAGGTCTGGGGGCCAGTTCTAGTAAGGGTAACATACAAAGTGAGAAGGGGGTGAGTAAGTGCCAATAAGCCAAGCCTTAACAAATAATATGAGTGAAATGATCATGGGAAAACAACTTGCACAAAGTGGAAAGAAATAAAAGAAATAAGAAAGGGTTTACATTCGTGATGGAGTTTTTAGATCTGGAAAGTCCTTCCAGGTTTATGAAGCAAATGAACTGAGAATCAAAACGCAGTTATATTTCATTTTTTAAAATTCTGGATGAACGATGAATATTTTTTGGATCAAGCTTGGTCTGAATTAGGAAGTAAATGCTTTTACCATTTTACTTAAAATGATTTCATCTGTTTTAATATATAAACGCAATAGAAATCTTGTTTATAGATCATTCTACTATATTTCAGTGACACAAAAATGGCTCCGGTTTCAAAGGGGAAACTTGGCAAGTGATTACTGCATAAAATCTACAGTCCTGTTTATTTTACAGCGTTTTTGTTCCTGCGTTTTTAATGGTTACACGAACCAAATGCTTAGGCAACTGTGCCGAGGATGATCATGATTGAGAAACACAGATTATCTTAGGAGGCAAGTTGGAAAACGAACTGCTTTGCAAGTTTTCCGAAAACGTTAACTTACAGGGTAAAAAAGAATCCTAAGTGGTGTTTGTAAATGACCCAAAACACATAGTGACTAAAATTCACAAAGTTTTAAGATATTGGAAGAAAAACTAATGAAAAGACCATCATCATAGAATACACCAAGAAAATTCAAACTTCTTTACCTTCAATTCACTAACTAGCATTAGTAAAGGTTTTTATTTCCTGTCAATCTCTGAAACTGAAAAACAGTGAAAATTTTAATTGCTCTGTTGTGTCTGACTCTCTTTTCGACCCCATGGACGCCAGAGTCCGCCAGGCTCCTCTGACCATGGAATTCTCCAGGCAAGGATACTAAGAGTGGGTAGGCATCCCTTCTCCAGGGGATCTTCCCAACACAGGGATGGAACCTGGGTCTCCTGTAATGCAGGCAGATTCTTTACCACTGAGACACCACGGCTTCCCAATCTCTGAACTCTCTGCCATTTGGGCCCTGATGAGTACCCAGGCCTTGGTGACGCTTATCCTTCTCCGGGCCCCAAATCTGATTCTCTGTCCACTTCTGCAGTGGCGTCTTTTCAGTCTCTTTGGCTGGTCTGGTCCGTCTGCCTTCTTGACCCTCCCTCTCTCCTCCTACCTCCAGTGTCCAAGCTTTGCTCCCTCCTGGGAGTTCATTCACTTATGCTGACAGGTCACTTCTGATCATTCCCACAGCAACATGTCCTTCCTCAGTCTTTATCCTGTCCCTCTCCCACTGTGTGGCCAACTTCAGTGTGGCCAAAGCCATCTCGACTGAGAGACTCACTCCTCCAGGCTTAAAAACGTTGACGTTTGTTTTAAAAAACTGTTTTCTCTCCTTTGGCCAATACAGCCATCAGTCATGGAGTCCTACTGATTTGTCTCTCTCTGTAGTTTTCCTTTCAATTCAATCTAGGCTCTTATCACTTCAAACCTAAATGATTACCATAATAATGCTAACAATAACTCAATAATGCCAGTTGTTATGTGCCCAGCACTGCTTTAATTGCTTCATATGAATTAGAACTCTTTACATAGAAAGAAATCAAGGCACAGAGATGAATTTCTCTGACTGAGGTCACACAGCAAGCAGAACTGGGATAGGAATCAAAGCTGTCTAGTTCTTCAGCACCAGAGTAAATTGCTTCTCACAGAATCTCTCATCGAAGCCATGCTGCACACTACATCCACTTCATATTTTCCTAAAATAGTGTTTTATATGTGGCAGTATGTCCTAGCAACCGCCACGACCCATATCTGTTGGTTGAAGATTTGAATAAAAGTTTCTGGAAATTTATCCTAGGGGAATAATTAGCAATGTATGAAAAGATTTATTTATAGGGATCTTCAATACAAAATGATTTGTAATAGTTCAAAACTGGAACAGAATTGTGGCACGTTCATATGAGGAACTATACACCATTAAGAGGCCTTCCCAGGCGGTTCAGGGGTAAGGAATCTGTGTGCCAATGTAGGAGACACAGGAGACGTGGGTCTGATCCCTGGGTTGGGAAGATCCCCTGGAGGAGGAAATGGCAACCCATTCCACTATTCTTGCTTGGAGAACCCCATGGACAGAGGAGCCTGGTGGGCTACAGTCCACGGGGTCACAAAGAGTCGGACACAACTGAGCATGCACCTGTCTGCCTGCACCACTAGTAATGACGCTCTTGGGCTTCCGTGATGGCTCGGGGGTAAAAGAATTCACCTGCCAATGCAGGAGACATGGGCTTGACCCCTGGTACAGGAAGATCCTGCAGAGCAACTAAGCCCATGTGCCACAACTATTGAGCCTGTGCTCCAGAGCCTGGGAGCCGCAACTACTGAGGCCCGAACAGCCTAGAGCCCGTGCTTCACCAGAAAGGCCACCACAGTGAGAAGCCCACACACCGCAACTCAAGAGTAGTCCCTACTTGCTGTGATTAGAGAAAAGCCCGCATAGCAACAAAGACCCAGCACAGCTCAAAACAATACGTAGATAAATAAAATCATACCAAAAAAAAAGACTGACAATGCAGAAGAGTATTTGATGACATGGCAAAATGTTCAAGACTTACCAAGCGTTGGAGGGGATCAGATTATAAATTATATAGATCCATATGGAACATACGGAGAAGGCAATGGCACCCCACTCTGGTACTCTTGCCTGGAAAATCCCATGGACGGAGGAGCCTGGTAGGCTGCAGTCCATGGGGTCGCTGAGAGTCAGACATGACTGAGCAACTTCACTTTCACTTTTCACTTTCATGCACTGGAGAAGGAAATGGCAACCCACTCCAGTGTTCTTGCCTGGAGAATCCCAGGGATGGGGGAGTCTGGTGGGCTGCCGTCTATGGGGTCGCACAGAGTCGGACACGACTGAAGTGACTTAGCAGCAGCAGCAGCAGCATATGGAACATGAATTCAATTTTGTTAAAAAAGGGAAAAGACCCCCAAACTTCAAACCAAAATAACCTAAAATATACTAAAATGTTAACCAAAATTGTTTCTAAGGTACTGGGACCGTAAAGGATTTATCTTCAGGCTTCCCCCCAAATTTTTAATGATATATGATACTTCATTATCAGAGCCCCCTCTTGTGATAAATGTTATTTTAAAAATAATATTCAAATCCCACTATTTCTGCAGTATCATTTTCCAGGTCAAGACAATACCTACTGTCTTTAAGCTTAGATTGAAAGTTTCTCTACCTACAATTAAAGCCCCTGGATCTAGGCTTCTTATTGATTCTTTAGTCCCAACCTCTGAGTCTTTCCAGGAAACTTCATCCAAATTGATCTTTTCAGTATGCTGTCTTACCGTTAGCTACCAGCTCCATGGTGGGTCATGGTCCAGCCAGAGCCCTGCTCCATCACTCACACCTCACTGATACATATGCATCAATTCCTTCATTGGATTCTTAGAGTATAACTTGGATTTGTCCAGAAACATCTGGTACTTCTTTGGAGTTTTACCATGTGTAGAAAATGACCCATGGGTCATACAGTTATCATAAAAAGTCATCATTGCCATATACAAGCCAGGCCAGCGACACTAATAATGTCTCCCACATTTATGTGCTGAAGCTTTATTATTTACATGCTGGTCTTAATTGCTATTTCTGTCTCCTCTATCACATTGTTCATGCTTGAATGACAGCACTTCCCATGTCAATTAATCTGGTATAATTACATGCGTGCTTCTTCTGCTCTTTTGTCAGTTCCTTGAGTTCATGAATAACATCTACTTAAGCTTTATAGCTGTGGCACACAGCACATAGTAGTTATTCAACTAATACTTATTGAATAAATTACAGATTAGAGGAAATGTGTGACTCTGTATTTAAAGTTAAGTTGCTTGAGGAAAATCCTGGAAGCAACTTTCACATGACTGATGACTAGAATACAACACCAAACACCAGACACCGGAAATGTTGAAAATCTCCGTAAGTGACACTGTTAAAGCTAAAAATATGACCTATGCCCACTTAGCTTTGCCAGATACCTAAGAGATGCATAAAAGCTAACAGGAACATGTAAGTCTTTTTTGTTAAATTTATATTTTGTTGGTTTCCACCATACATCAACATGGATTAGCCAAAAGTAGTGGAACATGTAAGTCTTACCCATCATATTAATTTCTTACATGACAAGATGGTTCCTACCTAGAGATTTAGTGATAAAATGGATCAGGGGAGAAGGAAGAGGAAAAAAGAACTTTTACCGGTTGTGAAAATTCCCAAATGGGTAACTCTAGTTGTTACTTTCCCCTGACTATATCCTAAATTACTCTTAAGTTGCTGTGTATCTATGGAAACCAAGAGATCACACCACGATTCACAAGACAGAATGCTGCATGAATAAGAGGTCTAGATGGGGAGCTATAATTTTCCTGTGGGGCTTTGTAACCACACGAGGAAAGTCTGACTGGTGAATCCAGCCAATCAAGCCACTGGTTGCATTTAAGAACACTGTAATCCTAAATACACAGGCTGGGTTTTATATAATGCATGGGTATTGCTCCAACTGAGTCTGTATACTGCAAGGATTTTTCCACCTCATGTTGGCCCTAATTTCCATTTCTTTAGACTACTTCATTTCTCTCTTTGAGCTCTATGGGTCCTAACATTACATAATAAGTGGGCAAAATTGAGTCTCTGCTTTCTATCTTAGCTATGACCACAAGATCATGAAATGTAGATATTTAGCTACCAGTGGATTCCGTTATCCAGCTAGGTACGAACCTGGATCAGAGGAAGAATACACAGAGAAAGAGGAGGAAAACACTCTTCCTCTTCATCTATGGAATAAGAAACAAATGTACCCTTTTGGAACCAAATTAGGAAATCTAAGAGAGAAGTCACTCCAAACCAGTTTTTATTTAGACTATGGCAAAAGTATGGCAAACATGATTTAAAACAGAACTCCTAAGAGTTCAACCAGAGAAATAAAAATGGCATAGTTTAAAATGAACCCCCATCAGGAACTTCCCCGGTGGTCCAGTGCTTAAGAGTACGGGCTTCTAATGCAGGGGTTTAATGGGTTCAATCCCTGGTGGGGGAATTAAGATCCCACATGCCTCTAGGTATGGCCAAAATTTTTAAAAAGCAAAGAAAAGATGAACCCATCATAACTCTAGAAGGAAGCTCAGGTCCAATCCCCCACTTTACAGGCAAAGCACATTCCCTCAGGCTTTTCTCAGGTGAAGTTATGTTTTGCACAAATGAGGGCATGATGAGACCCAGAGTTATCTGGATCTGAGTAACAATGGGCCACTATGAGTAGGGCCATTCTGTACTGAGGACATGATGTGCACCGAATGGACCCTGGGGTGAGGATGCTCCTCCTGGACCTGTAACTATGGTAACAAGTGAGACTCACTTTGGAACTGGGAATTCGAATTCTGTCCCAAATTATGAGACAGCCTGCAGATCAGGGTGTGAGCAAGATGGGAGTGAGAATAACGGCAGAACGGAAGAGCAGAAGAAATGGAGCAGTCTCCACTGGGGAACTCCAGTCTTCAGAACAAGCTATGCTTCTTGGGATATATGATCCTTGGGGCATGGCAGGCATTAAATAAGGAATATTAATAATGGTATCTGAGGACAGTGATTGCAGCCATGAAATTAAAAGATGTTTGCTCCTTGAAAAGAATGTCATGACAAACTTAGACAGCATATTAAAAAGCAGAGATATCACTTAGCCGACAAAGGTCCATCTAGTCAAAGCTATGGTTTTTCCAGAAGTCATGTACAGATATGAGTTGGACCATAGAGAAGGCTGAGCACCAAAGAACTGATGCTTTTGAACTGTAGTGTTGGAGAAGACTCTTGACAGTCCCTTGGACAGCAAGGAGATCAAACCAGTCAGTCTTAAAGGAAATCAACCCTGAATATCCATTGGAAGGACTGATGCTGAAGCTGAAGCTCCAATAACTTGGCTATCTGATGTGAAGAGCCAACTCATTAGAAAAGACCCTGATGCTGGGAAAGACTGAAGGCAGAAGGGGATGACAGAGGATGAGATGGTTGGATGGTATCACCGACTCAATGGACATGAGTTTGAGCAAACTCCGGGAGGTGGTGAAGGACAGGGAGGCCTGATGTGCTACAGTCCATGGGGTCGCAAAGAGTCGGTCATGACTTAGCGATTGAACAACAAAAATAATGATATCAGTGTCCTTTCTCCATATCAACAAAATTAAAAAATACTTTAATCATTAATGAGGCAAGAAGAACATCAAGAAATAAGAATCTTATATTTATAATAGTGAAACCTAATTTGGATCGATGGCTGGAAAGACATGTCTGAATCAAAATCTAAGGTCTAACACTCTTTAAAGAGATGCAATCATATTATCTCTAAGGATGTGCAGAAACTAGAGGAGGGCTAAATCTACCAAGTAGAGGTCGCTCCTGGGCTCACGTGGAATGAACACATTAAGAGGAACTTCAATGTGCTTGAAAATAGTTTTCTTAATAGCGTAAACACTGTCCTTTGCATTCTCTTCAGAAACTTTATTGCCTTAGCAGACTAGTTTTCATAGACACTTGTTACCAAAAATTATTATGTACTATGAAAAAATGAAAGTGCAAGTGTTGGTCGCTCAGTGCGACCCCTCCTGGCCTGTAGCCCACCATGCTTCTCTGTCCATGGAATTTTCCAGGCAAGAATAGTAGAGTGGGTTACCATTCCCTTCTCCAGGGCATCTTCCCAACCCAGGGATCAAATCTGGGTCTCCTGAATTGCAGGCAGATTCTCTACCATCTGAGCCACCAGGGAAGCACATTATATATTATACCAAAGCTTAAATGTTTGAAAAGTTGTATAAATTTAGGAGTCCCATACATGTATGTGCAGTGTATGTACACACACACACACACAACCAAGACAGTAGGTCTTTCTAGTTATTTTAGACCAATGTATAAAAAAACCACCGATTGTCTGAAAAATAATATAAAAATATTACACTATTTTGCTACTGAGCAGTAAAAGTAAATTGGATGGACTGACAAGAATTCACTTAACTGCTGCTGCTGCTCAGTCACTTCAGTCGTGTCTGACTCTGTGCGACCCCGTGGACGGCAGCCCGTCAGGCTCGTCTGTCCACAGGATTCTCCAGGCAAGAACACTGGAGTGGGTTGCCATTTCCTTCTCCAGTTTCACTTAAAGAGATAATTAATTAGCTGCCTTAATATATTTTCATCTAAAAGGAGACTGGAAAAGGGAAATGTAGTTTTTAAAATGCTGCAAATACAAACCGTCCCCTCATAAACAATCACCAATCAGGAGGCCTTACTTCCCTGGCATTAGAAGGGTTAAGTGCTCTACTAAAGGCCTCTCCCACTTCCTCCCAACCAGAGGATGCTGTAATTTTTAGGATTTATGAATTGGCCAGGCCAGTCAGCATCTTGAACACGACAGACTCTGTCTAGATCTATCTCTTACCTGCTGGGAAGAGACAATTCCCCTCACACTTGGAACCCTGAAGCCCTTTAAGCTGCCTGCTCGGTAACCACGGCAGCTGGGCCCTACACAATTCTTCATCTCCTACCACTGTGGCCTCACTAAATAAAGACCATGGTGCCTTGTTAGCCAACAACTGAGCGTGAAATCACTACAGTCCAATTCCCTACTCCCCTAGTCAATCAATGTTCTTTTTTTTTTTTTTTTTGACATTATAGATTTGGATGCATTGGGTCAATAAAGAGATGGGGAAAATGGAGATGAATATAAAATTAATGTTTCAGGGCAACTGGAACACACCCAAACAACATATTTAATTTCATAAAGTGAAATTAGTGTGTTCATATAAGACAGTTTAGAGCTAACAAAATCAAAACACATGCTATTTAAAGTCATCATTGTGCTCAGAGCTTGTATGGGATACATAATGGAAAAAAGTGTAGCGACAGATAGGCAGTCAAGAATAAGCTTTTGGTCAGGTCTAAAATTGTTAATGTATTAGAGTGTGCTTGACAAGACACTGAGGCTGTAACATATGTTCTTTTTAAGGGGGTATTAACATTTTATGCATTAGCTACATGCTAACGGAGAGGGGGCAAGGAGAGCCTGAACCACTAACTGTGAGAACATGACCACTAAGAACTGTGAGAACACTACGTGCAGCAATCAGCAGGCCTTCTCCTCACTTGCAATCCTGTGTGGGCAGGCGCCTGGGGATGGGGGATGCAGGGAAGCTTGGCACAAGGGGAGGATAGTCAAAAAGGGAAGAACACAAAGAAATAGGCTGTAGCGTGAGCGTGTGTTGAACGTGGTGGTTTTTTCTTGAAGAAGCTCCCAATGCAAAGGGCATGTGCAGAAAAGCCCTTCAGAACAGGGAAGGAATGTTTTGGAATAAACCTTTCATCCCACTTAAATCATATCTCATAACTTACTACTTCTCTACTGGCAGGGCTATTTATACTTAGTATCCTCTAATAGGCCTTTCACTTGTATTCACAGCACGATTCTTTTTCAAGACTGCAAAACTGGGACTTCCCTGTGGTCTACTGGATAAGACTCTGCCTGCCAGTGCAGGGGACATAGGTTCAATCCCTGGTCCGGGAAGCTTCACATGCCTCGGGGCAACTAAGCCCGTGAACCACAGCTACTCAGCCCGCCCGGCTAGAGCCCCTGCTCCCTAAAAGAGAAGCTGCTGTGATGAGAAGCCCTCGGGCTGCAACGGGAGAGCAGCCCCTGCTCACCGCCACGCAGAGAGCCTGCCTGTGGCAGTAAGGACCCAGCGCAGCCCAAACTAGGAGAGAAACAAATAAAATTTTAAAACAGTGCAAAATTGTTGTATGGTAAAAGTCTGAGCATTGAAAAAATATCACTACTAAAAATGAGCTGGGACTATTGGGTCCATCCAGAGCACTTGAAAATCATTAGGCCATTAATCTAGGGCACAGTCTCCCTAACTGTGACGGAGTTATATATATATATAGTGTGTGTGCGTGTGTGTGTTATGTCTTTACATATAATCTCAACAACTTCTGCTGTTAGTTTGCAGACTCCTTATAGATAGCAACTATATCCTGTCTCCTGTAATGCCTGGCCAAGAGCAAGAACTGAATAAGCATTTGTTGACTTGGATGTACTACTTCTAAACAGGAATGAAAAAACCCTGATGCTGGGAAAGACTGAAGGCAAGAGAAGAGGGCAGCAGAGGGCAAGATGGTTGGATGGCATCACTGACTCAATGGACATGAGTTTGCACACACTCTGAAAGATAGTAAAGGACAGGGAAGCCTGGCGTGCTGCAGGCCACGGGGTCACAGAGAGTCAGACATGACCCAATGACTAAACAACAACGACCCCAGAAACCATGTTTACACCCGCCTCTTCAGTGCCCCTCTGGGACGCCTGGGTGTCCCTGACCACAGTCCTCATGACTCTGGGCAGACTCACGACTGCTGTCTGTCTTCCCCACATGACTGCAGTATCCCAAAAGATGGGCACTAAGGCTAACCTGATCCTGTAGTCTAAACATCCAGAGAAGGACTGGACTTACAGGGGGCACTCCACTTTCTACCCTAAGGGACTAAAGCTAATTATCACCTCACAAACTTCATATTTAACCAAAGAGGCTGCCATCATATCTTATTAAAGGGACTGGAAATGCAGAATTCCTGTATGAGTAAAATGTAATTATGTGCACATCATTATCTGACTTGCAAATTCTCTTTTAAAATGAATTCTTTTGTATCATTCACATGTTACATAGAATCTGGTTATGAGTTATATATGGACATACGTATATATATAGAGACAGACTGATACACAAAAAGATAAAGAAGCAAAATTTTAACTGGCCCCTTTTTACTTCTTGACTGATTTCCTTATGGTGATTTTACCATTAAACATGATCATTTTAAGGTTAAATATAATTAGAAGTGTAGATTAGAAGAATAAAGAATTATATTAAGTATTATCATACCAAACAGAGAAGGCAATGGCACCCCACTCCAGCACTCTTGCCTGGAAAATCCCATGGACGGAGGAGCCTGGTAGGCTGCCATCTATGGGGTCACACAGAGTTGGACATGACCGAGTGACTTCACTTTCACTTTTCACTTTCATGCATTGGAGGAGGAAATGGCAGCCCACTCCAGTGTTCTTGGCTGGAGAATCCCAGGTATGGGGGAGCCTGGTGGGCTGCCGTCTATGGGGTCGCACAGACTTGGACACGACTGATGTGACTTAGCAGCAGCAGCATTATCATACCAAAAGAGAAATAATTTCAGAGTTGGTTGTTTCCCTGGATTGTTTATTCATTATCCAGATTTTTAAGGGAAAAAAAAATGAGTTCAATTTGGATCCTGAAACTCAAAGCTTGACTTCATATTTGGCAAGTCAGTAACATCTATGATAAAGTATAAGATATTTATCAAACGTGCAAACATAATCTGTTAGGGGAAAGGCAACATGTTTTATACAGAGAGAGGGCATGTCTTTCCAATCATTCTGAGTTATTTGAGAGGGTAAATAATTTGAGAGAGCACATAATTTATTTAAACTTTCAAAACCCTTTGACGAGGTTCCACATCAAAGACAGTTTATAAAAACGGAGTTAACATGGGGTTGGGGAAAGTGTTTTCTCATGGAGAGAGGACTTGATTAAAGATGGGAAATAATGAGTAGAACCAACATTTTCCATCACAGAAGTATTAAAAGTAACTAGTAGCCAGCATCAGCTGGATTTTCTTTTTAATATTAAAAATTATGTTGGCATGAGCACTCTTAAAAAAAGAAAAAGCTTATCTGCAGAATCCATTTACCTCTTCCAGGTGATAAAATGCCTAGAGTCATGGAAAGATCTGTGTGCATGATACAGACAGAGGGATTTAGGTGTTGGTGGAGGCAGGGCAGTTAGGGGACCAGAAAAATGATAAGTAAATGATGATTTTTATACCAAACTGGCTTATCTGCACTTACCCAATATGTGCAGGTTTGATTACTATGTCTTTTAAGGCACTTGATTAGGCAAGCCCAGTGAAATCGGGAAAATAAAATGTCTTAGGTATTGTTTTAGAGAGTGGAAGGAAAAAACCTGAACACGTGTGTGAGTGTGTGTGAGAGAGAGAGATCAAAGGAAAACAGAGATAGGAAAATGGAGGCTGTTAGTTTGTTCAGCTTAGAAAAACTGGAAGTTGAGAGAGGCGACTGGAAAAGTTTATAAAATCACAAAGGACACACGTGCGGGTGTCTATTACACTCACTGCCTGAACAGTAAAGCCAGGTAAACCCCTTTGAAGTTTAAAAGGCTCTACACATGAAAAGACGCTCAACATCACTCATTATTAGAGAAATGCAAATCAAAACCACAATGAGGTACCATTACACGCCAGTCAGGATGGCTGCTATCCAAAAGTCTACAAGCAATAAATGCTGGAGAGGGTGTGGAGAAAAGGGAACCCTCTTACACTGTTGGTGGGAATGCAAACTAGTACAGCCGCTATGGAAAACAGTGTGAGATTTCTTAAAAAACTGGAAATGAACTGCCATATGACCCAGCAATCCCACTTCTGGGCATACACACCGAGGAAACCAGATCTGAAAGAGACACGTGCCCCCAGTGTTCATCGCAGCACTGTTTATAATAGCCAGGACACGGAAGCAACCTAGATGCCCATCAGCAGATGAATGGATAAGGAAGCTGTGGTACATATACACCATGGAATATTACTCAGCCGTTAAAAAGAATTCATTTGAACCAGTTCTAATGAGATGGATGAAACTGGAGCCCATTATACAGAGTGAAGTAAGCCAGAAAGAATAAAGAACATTACAGCATAGTAACACATATATATGGAATTTAGAAAGATGGTAACGATAACCCTATATGCAAAACAGAAAAAGAGACACAAAAATACAGAACAGACTTTTGAACTCTGTGGGAGAAGGTGAGGGTGGGATGTTTCAAAAGAACAGCATGTATACTATCTATGGTGAAACAGATCACCAGCCCAGGTGGGATGCATGAGACAAGTGCTCGGCCTGGTGCACTGGGAAGACCCAGAGGAATCGGGTGGAGAGGGAGGTGGGAGGGGGGATCGGGATGGGGAATACGTGTAAATCTATGGCTGATTCATATCAATGTATGACAAACCCACTAGAAAAAATATAATAATATAAAAAAAATAAAAAAAAAAAAAAAAAAAAGAAAAGAAAAAAAAAAAGAGAAAGCGTCTAGTGAAAAACTGAAACGGGCTTAAGACGTTTGGGACATCCACGGAGGCTAGACTCTTAACAGGTTAATAAAGGCAACCAGGAGCTTTCTATTGTCCCCCCACCTTTTAAATTTCCCCTCCCCTACACCCTTCACAGACAGGGGCTGAAAAGTAGCCAGTCTGGCGAGCCATAGCTTCATTTCCCCTCTATTAATGCAGAAAACGAGGCATGAATTATGAATGCTGCCTTAGTTATCACTGTTGTCAACATTAGTCCCTAATGACCCAATCTAGGAGGAGGGGAGGAGGGGTAGAAGGGAGAAGGTACCAGCCAAACAACAGTACTATCTAAAGATGTAAACGATCTTTTTCAAGGTAAAAAAAAAAAAAAATTTGGCCGACTTTAAAGACTGACTTTCTCATGTGCAGTGCAGCAAAGAACAGCTGGTAGGCTGCAGATCAATAAATTCCAGTTAACTTTCAAGTCATGTTGGCATGCAGCCCTGGCTGGTTTATTAATTTACATTTCAGCTCTCTAAAAAGATATGTCTAAAGAAATAAGGCATGGTATGGATTGCAGTGATATTACTCAACCAGAACAGGTCTTCCTATTTATTGGTTATCAACACCAGTGGGAAATCTTACAACACTACAGAGAACAGGCCACCCTCCTCTGTCTCACCCAGTTAGTGTTCTGCTTAGGACCCATTCCTTTTTGTTTTTAAGAGTACTTGACATCTTTTTTCTTTAAGATTTTGATGCAGACCATTTTTAAAGTCTTCATTGAATTTGTTACAGCATTGCTTCCGTTTCTGTTGTTTTAGTGTTTTGGCCTCAAGGCACATGGGATCTGAGCTCCCAGAACAGGGAGCGAGCCACACCTCCCGCATTGGAAGGGGAAGTCTTCATCACTGACCACAGGGAAGTCCCTTCAGTGCTTGCTCTCTATCCCGGCGGCAAAGACCTATGGCTTTCCCCAGGCAAGCCTCAGCAAATCGTTAAGGATAAAGACAGTGTGAATGACAAGACAGTAACGCTACTCAATGTTCAAATTTCCATGTAGGAAAGCTTGTCTGTAGGGTTGCTCAGCTTGTGGAATCTTTGCTCCCAACCAGGGATCAATCCCGGATCCCCTGTGGTGGAAGCACTGGACCACCAGAGAATTCCTTTCTCTTTTCCCTGCCCCCTAGTCTGCAACACCTATCTAAGAACATAACCTAAAAGTCTGAGAGTAGAAATGAAAAGCTAGAAATAGCTTATGTTCTTTTCTTTCGATCATCTTCCTGGTCTTCTTTTCTCATCTTTGATCCTTCACTTGGCTTGCTTTCAATATACATTTTTAAAAACCCTCAAATATCTGTCAGTGGATTATCCCTTTTGTGGCCTTGCTCTAGGTTTTGAGGCATTCTGGAATTCCCGCTCCAAAATGGTTACCATTTTTAGAAGCATAAGCTCATTTTACTATTAGACCATGCTGAAAGTTACTCTGAAAGGATGGAGGCAGCTCAAACAACGCATCCTCTAAATGACTTCCGGATCATCTGCGTCATCTCTCCTTTGTACTGACATAAATATGGGAAAGCTGCCTGAAACTATGAAAACGAGTCAGAGATGAAAGCTGCAGTTGAATTCTATGTACCTACTGCATTTTTGGACTTCCCAAGTGGCGATAGTGGTAAAGAACCTGCCTGCCAGTGCAGGAGATGCGTGTTCGATCCCTGGGCAAGATCCCCAGGAGAAGGACATGGCAACCCACTCCAGTATTCTTGCCTGGAGAATCCCACAGACAGAGAAGTCTGGTGGGCTACAGTCCATCCATGGGGTTGCAAAGAGTCGGATATGGCTGAAGCAACTTAGCATGCATACATTGTGTTTTTAATTCTGAAATATTTATGAAAGAAAAATACCATCTAAATATGGCCCATAATGACAGCATCTTGTGTATATTTTTAAAAACAAGTGCTTATGTGGTAATCTCAGGTATTTTCAGACCAATTGTGTCTTCTTGAGGTTTATGTAAAATATTATCATTTTATTAATAATTGTGATATGTATTTAAGAGCCAGCTGAAACAATATGAAACTTATGCCACATTTTCATGTTGAGAATTTCAGATTAAGGACAGATTCACACTTTTTATTTCTGACTGCATTCAGTTTTAATCATGGTTCCTGGAGTTTCTCACTAACAGTGAAATTGTATTTAAATAGGGCCTTTAGGGTGTTCAAGTTACAGATTAATTAACTCAATTTGGACAATGTGCTGGGGGGCACTGCAGTTCTCCCGGCTCTAATTTTATCTCCAGAGGTAGTCAAAGTTCCTCTAGACAGTAGCAACTAAATAATTGCATAGGCTTGGACTGACTGTGATTGAAACATCTAAAATAAAGCAGGCTTGTCAGAAATCAGCAGATGAGTGGTGAGTGCAATGGGATGACAGGACTCACTTACATTTCCAGCACACTGCTGCGCTGGGCTATGAATGCAGCTCCCACTCAGCTGTGGGATGTTGGGCTTCAAGTTTTATTTATTTTTTATTGGAATATAATTGCTTTACAATGCTGTGTTACTTTCTGCTGTACAAAGAAGCGAGTCAGCCGTATGTATACATGTATCCCGCCCCTCGTGGACGCCCCCCACTCTGCTCCCTCCCACCCCTCTAGGTCATCACAGCGCAGAGCTGAGCTCCCTGTGTGCTATAGCAGCTTCCCACAAGGCTTCAAGCTTTAGCCCAGATGCTCTCTTCTCCATGAAGCATCCCCTGACTCAGTGAGGTCTGTCCCTCCTCTTCTGATGGCATTTTATCTAGGCCTGTATAATAGCATTCACGTTTTACCTTGAGTTAATCATCTGTATCTCATGCCATTTACCGCATTGTAAACTGCTTGACAATAGTGACCACTGTAATGGACTGGATGCCCCCCCCCAAAAAAAATTCATGTTGAAGCCCTCATCCCCAGTGTGGGGCCTTTGGTAGATCAATTAGGTTTACATGAATTCACGAGAGTGGGACCCCCATGATAGGATTAGTGTTTTTTCTTTTAATTTTATATACTTGTTTTTTAAATTTTTGGCTCTGCTGGGTCTTTGTTGCTATGTGTGGGCTTTCTCTAGTCTTGGTGAGCGGGGGCTACTCTTGTTTCAGAGCATGGGCTCAGCAGTTGTGGGACATGGGCTCAGTTGCCTCATGGTATCGTCTTGGACCAGGGATGGAACCCGTGTCCCCTGCATTGCAGGGCAGATTCTTAACCACGGGAAAACCAGTGAAGCCCCAGGATTAGAGTTCTTGTAAGAAGAGTCAGATATCCACCCCCCACCCCTCACCATGCCATGTGACAACACAGTGAGAAGGTGGCTGTCTGTAAGCCAGAAAGAGAGCCCTCATCAGGAGTCAAGCCAGTCATTGAAACCACCCAGTCATGGTATTTTGTCAGGGGAGCCCAAGCTGACTAGTACCACCACATCCTGGTCTCTCTCCTACAGCCATCTATGGGATTTGTTGGCATAAATGTTTGCCAGCTCTCCTCTGGTTCTCATTCATCTGGGCCCTTTACTTCCACGAGTATCTTTCTTCCCTACAAACTTGCTAAACTCTTTTCATTTTGCTCCTGGTCCCCTGGAAACTATACGCAAACACAAACACACATAACAGTAAATCTGATTAATTGTTAAATAGAAAAGATTCTAAGGGCCAAGAGACTAGTGAGCGGAATGCGTTAGTTACTTACACAAAGAAGTATGTTCTTGCCAATTCTTGCAACAAAGGCTCCTTTGGGCTATTTTCACATTTGTCATTTAGGACAGAGATACAGTTACAAGAAATATTTCATTTTTCTTTCCCCTCTACTGTAAGATAAACACCAGACAAAAGATGAAGGTAAACAGCCACTGCTTCTCACCATCCCTGGCAGGACACCTGTGAGTACCAGGGACTGTAGCAAATTTCACAACACAGCCTTTCCTAAAAAGGCAGCCTCTACTCAACCCTGGCCCTACACTGTGGTTAGAGAATGCTCAGAATGGCTCATTCACCCTTTTATTTGTGTTTTCAGTGAGTTGTAGAAAAAGAAAGATTTTTATGTAAGATCTCTTGTTGTTGTTCAGTCGTTAAGTCGTGTCCGGCTCTGCAACCCTGTGAACTGTAGCCTGCCAGGCTCCTCTGTCCATGGGATTCTCCAGGCAAGAAAACTGCAGTGGGTTGTCATTTCCTTCTCCAGGGGACCTTCCCGACCCAGGGATTGAACCCGAGTCTCCAGTTTCTCCTGCATTGGCAGGTGGGTTGTTTACTAGCAGGGAAGTCCAACCACATGACTACATTGCATTAATAATTACGCACTGCAGGCAGATTCTTTACTGTCTGAGCCACAGGGAAGCCCCTTTCACTTGGAATGGTTTTCAACAACCTCTACTGGGGCCTCAAAACAAATAAATTGTCTTCCAGACTGCCTCCACTCTACCATGTTCCTCATATCTCACATCCCCTGGATGTAACACTTTCAATTCTCCTCTTGTGCTTTCTTGCTGACTTTCTCAAGGATATCTTGAATATCTCTTCTCAATTTCCCACAATCCCTTTTCTTCATTCTCTTTAAAATTCATGCCACACCAAGTCCCAATATGCCCTTCCTCCACTCATGATTATGTATGATTTGTACCAAGAAATGTGTTGCACTGTAAGAATTCTAGCTTTTCTTCATGTTAGGTAAAAGCTTCCCAGGTGGCTCAGTGGTAGAGAATCCACCTGCCAATACAAGAAACACAGGTTCAATCCCTGGGTCAGGAAGATCCCCTGGAGAAGGAAATGGCAACCCACTCCAGTATTATTGCCTGGAAAATCCCAAGGACAGAAGAGCCTGGATGGCCACAGTCCATGGGATTGCAAAAGAGTCTGACATGACTTAGAGACTAAACAACAACAGCAAATGGAAAGACAAATGAAAAATGATTATCATCAAAGAATTCAAGTCAATATGTCTTTTGTATCACAGACTTCATGAAATTTGGGATTCCTAACAGTTACTGAGTGCTGTTATGAACCAAGCAAGCCGTTAGGCTAAATACATTACATCCCATTTAATTCGTACAACAAGCTGATAAGATAGACACTATTTCTAGTCCCAATTTACAGATGGACAAACTTGGAGGCTTGGGAAGGTTAAGACTTAGCCTGGGTCACTGTTAAGTAGCGCAGTGCAGTCTCAAAGCCCAGGTGGCTGACCCAAGTCAGAGACCTTCATCCCTAGCCTACACAGCTTCTGTGGGTTAAAGAGAGCTGCCGGGACCAAGTGAAGCCCGTTGCTCACAGGACAGGTGTGAATGCAATGAATGACTAACAAATGCTCACCAGCATAAGGCCCCACTTTTGGGTATGTATGCAAATAGGCAAACAGGACCTAAAATTAAACAAAAGAGCTCAACATGAGATCAACTCTCTTAGGACAGTCTGCCCCTCCACAATGTCAAGGGCAGAAACAAGGATTAGCTAAACCTATTGCAACTTCCCAAAGGAGGTTCTATAAGATGCCCCTTTAGCTTGTTTTCTTACTTAGTCTTGTTCTCTATTTCCTTTCTCTTCTTTCCCTCCTCCAGGGGATCCTCCCAACTCAGGGATTGAACCCAGGTCTCCCGCACTGCAGGTGGATTCTTTACCAGCTGAGCCACAAGGGAAGCCCAAGAATACTGGAGTGGGTAGCCTGTCCCTTCCACTCCAGTATTCTGGCCTAGAGAATTCCATGGACAGTCCCTGGGGTCACAAAGACTTGGACACGACTGAGCAACTTTCACTTTCACACTACTTGTTTGTATTAAAGAAGCTGTCTTTCCCCAGGATGCTCAGTTCTCTGAGGACCACGTGATGGAGCTGCACCCTCTTTCTCTCTCATGTCCCCCCGCTCACTTCTGCCTTTCATCCCTCCCTAAAGAACTGGACCGGGGGAAGGGCCGGGAGGAGGACTCGCTGCTTTTCCTTTTTTAAAAATCATAAGGCTGCTTCAAGTCCATTCAGATTTACTGTTGTCTTGGTTATATGCTAAGTCTCACAGTTTTCTATAGGATTAAGTAGGGAAACTGCATTTCAGCATTAGAAAGACAGGGGAAAAAAAATAACCTCAAGCAAAGGAGGGCTGGATGGCTTCCCAAGCCATCCTTCACACAGAACACCACAATAATTCCTGATCTGCTCCTGGTGGTTACTGTACTTAGCTCTAAAAATCCCAAGAAGGGACCTGGGAAATCACTTATGCAAACTTCTGGCCACTGCATCCTTTGTTTAAAAGATATTTTAGGTGGAAACATACAGTACAAAGCAGATTAAAGTGGAGCTGCTCTGATGGGGAGAGTGAGGGGCTTGGACTCCTTCCCAGTGGGTGCCTCCCTCCCTTGCCTCCCAAGAAAAACCTTGAAGGGGATCTGAGGAGCAGTCACTGGCTTGCAAACTTGTTTGGGGCACAACTCACTGTCAAAACACATTTGACTAAGTGACTCAGTGTAGGAGCACTTACACACACACACACACACACACACACACACACACTTGTCACTAAGACAAAACTTGGATGAAATAATATTTATTCTTACTACATGTGATCATCTTTAACATTTTTCTTTCTCATTTAGACTATTCCATTTAAGAAACACCATTTCCAGTCCATGAGATTGATATCATTGCCCCTGAGAGTAAGTTGAAAAACACGGCATTCAATGACTTCACCCTCAAAACAATTCTAAAGATGAAAAAACTTTAGCTCACATTTGCATCTCCTTCCTCTCCAAGAAACTGATGAAGAAAAGATGTGGCAAGTGGGCTTCCTTGATGGTCCCGTGGTTAAGAATCTGCCTTGCAATGCAGGGGACTCTGGTTCAATCCCTGGTCAGGGAACTAAGATCCCACACGCCTGCGGGCAACTAAGCCTGTGTGCCCCAACTACTGAGGCTATGTGTCTGCAGCCTGTGCCCCAAATGAGAAGACACTTAAGGAGAAGCCCTCACCCCACAACTAGAGAAAACTCACATGCAGTACGAAGATCCAGTGCAGCCAAAAAATAAATGAATAAATAACATTTAAAAAAAGAAGTGGTAAGTGGAGGCACTAAAAGTTGGATTTCAGGCTGATTCACTTGATCTAAGAAGGGCAGATTTCCTTTGCAGGGAATTGGAACACTGACCAAGAGAGATGTCTTTTTAATTTTTCGTATGACAAACTTTGGGACAAGTCAACGTCGTTTCCACTGCATGGCCAGAGAAGCAGGCAAAGTCAGAATCAAGACAACTAAAAGATGGAGAAGGAGAAAGAGTGTTTCTGTACTTGACTCCTTTTATGGACTTCTGGTTTATGCCCAAGGCACAGCTTTCTTTTTGTCCTTGGTTCCATAAACATCCTGTATCCTTGTAATCTCCCATTCTATTAAAAAGAAGAAAGAATGGACAAGAAGAAACCTAGCACATCCTCTTGCCTTCTGAGAGGGCCCACATTCTGTCTGTGGAATATGTGTCTCTCTAAATAAAGCTACTTCTCCCACCAAAAGAAAGAAAGAAGTCTAGCACAGTCATGATAGTAAGTCTGAAAATAAATTGTCATTAGTATGCATAAAATCTATTTATGCTACAAAAGTATTACCAACATAAAAACAAAAAACCCTTTAAAAGAAAAATATACAAAATATTTTTGTTGAATTTAAAGAAAGTTAAAGAGAATGCAAATATACATACTTGCAGAAAGAACTCCCAATGTTGATTAGTTTTCCACCCTTAGGATTGTCACTATGTCAATCTAGTGGCAGCCACAGAATTTCAAAGTTTTATTGAATTTGTTCACTAATTTAAAAGATCAGTCTCAAATACCAACTATTTAAAGAGGTGTCCCTTTCTATGATTCATTTAAACAAGAGGTTGTAAGAAATACACATTAAAAAGAAAAATCTAGCCATGGCAAACCTATAATAAGACTTCAAACATATGTACTTCCACACCAAATCCCAAAATGGCCTTTTATAAGTTTCTTTCTACAAAAATAAATAAGAGAAAGTAATAAAAAAAAAAAAAAGATAAAGCCTTCATACAGAATTGCAGCAATTATATCCCCATAGCTACACTATAACCCAAAACTTTGCAAAGGCTTTGATTATTGAACCATGGCTGAAGTGAATAATTTGCTTTTCACTAGGAAAACAAGCACATTCATTCTCACCACAATGGAGAGAGGCAGTTTTAATTAAACCTTATCAAAAGATGAATAAAGAATAAACTCAATACCCATTCCACAGAACTCTATTTTCATCTGTTTAGTTTAAGCTCGCCATGTTCATACAATAATTATCCACTGTCCAAGGAATGCTGGAGTTGTGTTAATGTTGGTAAAGATTTAATTAGCTCAATTATCTGGAGAGTATTCAATTGAGGCTCAGCACAGCACAAATTTCTTCAGGCTTTATACACACCTCTGATCAAAACACATGAAACTGAAATCTCCGTGAACAAAAGACCCTTACTTTGACAATTCTACTATTGAAACAGTTCCATACTTCATAATTTTATTACTCCAATTAAAAAAAGCCCCACAATATAAGTCTTTAGAAGTAGAACTCATAAGTGAAGGCTTATCTTGGTACGAGTGTGCATGTGTGTGTGTGTGCGTGCCCACGCAGGGCACACAGCTAACTTCCTGAATCTGTAAATATGTTCTTAGAAAGTTAATTAATTTTCCTTTTAGATAAATATTAACACCCAAAATCCAGCCCTTAGAAAAAATTTTATCTTTTCAATGGAGCCTACATACGTTACCTTTCTCTCAGAAAACGAGGCATTTAAAAAGCATTGAAAGCGCTGTAACACAGACAACTGTTTCAATCTGTCAGACACTGGGGACAGACAGTCGGGTTCATTTCAGACAGCAGATCGGCCCCCAGTGGCCTGACCTTCCTGGTGGGAAAGAGAACACAGTGCAGTGCTTGACAAGCTCGGCAACAAAGAGGTATATTCAGGTCCTCCCAATTCAGACACGCTTCTCACAGGGAAAAATGCAAAGCAGGAGACAGAAAAGCACCACTTCCAGCAAAGCAGAGTTTACTTAGATCAGAGACCAGCATCTCAATCATAACAAAAAATTAAAGTATTTAGGAAAGTGGCAAGCACCACCGTATTCACTCATTTATGATAACTTCAGAAAGCTCTAATCTGGCCGTCACCAGTGTCTTAGCTTCCAGCCTCACCTGTGAACCATGCTCACTGTCTTTTTCACATCCATGGAAATCCCCAAATATGACCTGATAAAGGTTTTCCTAATTATTCTACCAAAGAAGAAGGCAAACACTTTTTCTTAGAAGCCGGCTCATGTTCATTTCAAAGTAAGCTTTCCCTTTCTTTCTACAAGTCCCAGGCTTTGCCTTTATTTTGAAACTCAGATGGACATTTCCTGGTCTTTCAGACCCTTAGACAAGCAGATTTTTCATTACTCATTTTATTTTGAGTTTGTATGGTGTCTTCTATGCAGGTCTCCAAATGAGCCAAAAATCCAGCAAAGGGATAAGCAACAACAACAACAAAAATCTTAAAGTAATATCCGTAATTTTAAAAAAATCTTAAGCTAAATTCATGTTTTGTGTTACGCATTTTTACTGTTAAAAATACACATATTTTCCCCTAATCTCCAATACAAGTTTTATTGTTTATCCTGCTTGATGAACTATAAACAACGTTTGAAAGTGAAAGTGAAAGTCACTCAGTTGTGTCTGACTCTTTGCAACCATGGAATAGTTTGCAAATATGCAAATAGTTCCATGGAGTATAGTCCATGGGATTCTCCAGGCCAGAATTTGGAGCAGGTAGTTGTTCCCTTCTCCAGGGGATCTTCCCAGCCCAGGGGTTGAACCCAGGTCTCCCGCATTGCAGGTGGATTCTTTACCAGCTGAACCACAAGGGAAGCCCAAGAATACTGGAGTGGGTAGCCTATCCCTTCTCAGGGGATCTTCCCAACCCAGGAATCGAACCAGGGTCTCCTGCATTGTAGTCAGATTCTTTACCAGCTGAGCTACCAGGTTTAGTTTGTATATTTTGAGTTATATATATAAGGTGGTAAGATACCACATTTTTTGAAGCTTTAAGCTCCATGTACACGATCATAAATTTGAAAAGCACTCACAACTGTCCACATTATCCTTATAAACAAATAAATTGCTATTTTTTAAAACTTCTATTTTGTATTTTGAGTACATACTTTCCTGAACTATAAGGATTATGGGTGTTTATAAATACAGACCAACTAGTGAAGTTGAAATGAGTCCTGGTGTCTGATCCACAAATACTGTGATGACTTAACATGTAAGCAGGTACTACAGATACACACTCCTCAGTACAGATGTGTAGACTATTAGAGAAACTTACAGTGAGGAATAGACCATTGCACACTATCTAGTTCTTCTTGGGATAGGAAAGAAGGCATCTTTTGAAAACTGGAAACAGACCATAGTCATAAGCTCATGTTGCCAGTGTTGACTTGAAAAACAACCATAACCTAAAAGTTGAG
This sequence comes from Cervus canadensis, assembly GCF_019320065.1. Classification (NCBI taxonomy): domain Eukaryota; kingdom Metazoa; phylum Chordata; class Mammalia; order Artiodactyla; family Cervidae; genus Cervus; species Cervus canadensis. The sequence continues at coordinate 7,664,820 of NC_057388.1, read as the reverse complement.
AGTTATGTTTTATTTGGTGGGATTTTTCAGGACTTTAAGCCCAGGAGACAGCATCTCAAGTAACTCTGAGAGAATTGCTCCAAGGAGGAGGTAGGGAGAGGAATCAATTTATATAGAAGTTTTGCAACAAAGTGCAGGTAGTCTAAACATCAAAAGAAAATTGTTAATTAAAGAAAACCAGATATCCTACGTTAAGGAATGCAGGGCTCTTCTGTGTACAGGAAGATGCAGGAATCTGGGCTCACTGAAATCATTGCTTTGATGTGCACCTCACCTATCTGGGGCCAGTATTCTGTTTTTGTTTTTTTCACATCCTGAGCTTCCAGGTAGCTCACCAGCTAACTGTAGGGAGTGGCTGCAGTCTGATGGCTGCTAGAAGGCAGGTATTCTTTCCTTCCTGAGTTCCCGCAGGCTCACCAGTTTACTTTTTGTGGCGTCTGCAATTGCTGATGACTGTGACATCTTTTGTTTACTGATATGACAGGGACTATTCCATGGCAGGAAATTCTCCGTTTCTCACCCAGATAAAAGATGAGGTTGATTGGGTGGTGAGAAAATTTGTTCTACTTAGTTGTATAAATAACTTGTCTTAATTTCAAATACTTGGACTTCAGAAAATTTTGTAAGGAAACAAGGCAAAATGATGCATGGCAATTAAAAACTGTTTTTATCTGCCATATATATATATTTTTTTTGAGCCATATTTTCTGGTGATTGTATTAAAGCCTTTATTGAGTTTGCAAAAAAAAAAAAAAAGACACAAGTCTGGGTTGGTTTTACCTTGTCTGCTAGCCTGCAAACACTTTTATGGTGTGACTCACTCAGTGTGGCTCGAAAAGACATCCTTGGAACTTCAGAGTATTCTGTGCAAGAACAAAGGGTGCTTGGGTTCATTTTGCAACGCGAGTCATTCTTACCACACAAATTCCCGTCCTTTGTGCTGGCGAAGGGGGATACTTCGAGCCCTTTGGGTTTTGAAGATCTTTAGACATACAATAGAGTGCAAACAACCCTCGAGAACATAACTTCAGGAGAACAACCTCAAGGCTGAGACCAAGCCTTTGAGAAAGGCCGCTTCAGCAGATCTCCTGCTCTTCACCCCGAACAAAGCCTGCCTGACAATACTGAAATCTCTCTCTTTCTTTGGATTAAACTCCCTTTGCAGGAAAAGTATGCAAATGTTAGCCGCAGGTCCCCAGTCGCGGCTACTCTCAACAGCTATCTTTTCTCTGTCTGGCTGCCTGACGCAGAGTCCAGCCTTCTGATTCAACATCTTTCACTGCTCTGACAGTCAGCTCCCTGGGCCTGCCACAGCCTCCAAAAGAGCCTCATTTAGTTGTAATTAACGACTCCTTGCATATTTCCTAAGGTATGGTAATTGTGCTAAAAGCCAACAAGTGAAGCATTCATTCTCCTTCTCTAGGAAATCTTTTTTTCCCCCTTTAGTTGTCTTTTTTCCCTCTGTCTTCTTTTCACCTCACGCCACCACAGCCTCCCAACCACACACACAACTTTTCTTTTTTCTACTGCTCGCTGGGAACATTTCAAGAAGAGATGGGATGAAGGTGGAAATTGGAAATTACAGGTAAACAGTTCAAAAAGCAAAACTGACTGAATGCTGAAAGAGTGCATGAGAAGTCAAAGAAACTGAAAGAGAATTAAAAAGGAAACAGATTGCTTTGCTGACAGAAGTGTGTGTGTATATACACACACACATATATATATATATATTGGCTTCTGAGAGCGTCCCTGGTGGCTCAGCTGGTAAAGACTTTGCCTGAAATGCAGGAGACCTGGGTTCAATCCCTGGGTTGGGAGGGTCCCCTGGAGAAGGGACCTGCTCCAGTATTCTGGCCTGGAGAATTCCATGGGCTGTATAGTCCATGGAGTCGCAAAGAGTGGGAAACGACTGAGCGACTTCCACTTTCACTTCACTTTCAGAGCTTCCCAGGTGGCGCTAGTGGTAAAGAACCTGCCTGCCAATACAGGAGACATAGGAGATGTGGGTTCGATCCCTGGGTCAGGAAGATCCCCTGGAGGAAGAAATGGCAACCCACTCCAGTATTCTTGCCTGGAGAATCCCATCGATGGACAGAGGAGCCTGGCAGGCTACAGTCCACAGGGTCGCAAAGAGTCGGATACGACTGAAGTGCCTAAGCGTGTGCACACACATACATACACACACACGTATGTGTCTGTACGTGTGTGTGTGTGTGTGTGTGTGTGTGCGTGCGCGTGCTCAGTCATGTCTAACTCATTGTGATCCTGTGGACTGTAGCCCACCAGGGTCCTCAGTCCATGGGATTCTCCAGGCAAGAATACCGGAGTGGGCTGCCGTTTCCTTCTCCAGGGGACTCTGAGCTCTTGCAAACATTTAAAGTCTTGGCAAGTGGCGTGGGCCACTGAGGATTGTATTACTATTATGTTCTTGCAGGCAGACCAGTGCTACTATGATCAGGAGATTTTTGTTTTTCTGCTACACCAGGGAAATACCAGCTTAACGTATTTCCTTTGTCACTTTCCTTACACATAAAGTGTATACATACACGTAGAATTAGTCTACTTTTCCCACTTATCACATGTATTTTTCCATGCTATTTGCCCCTTTATGGCGATCATTTTTAAGACTGCATAATATTCCATCCAGTTTGGTCTACTTAATAATTCCTTTTAAAAAATATTTTAGGTGGTCTATTCCAAAAAACTTATGTTCCATCTGTCTTATTTTAGCCATCTTAACATTTTTTCTTTGTCATAATCATCATCATTCAAAAAAGTTACTGAATTCCTAAATATTAGGTGGCATTAAGAAATTAAAAGATGCTTGCTCCTGGGAAGAAAAGTTATGACCAATCTAGACAGCATATTAAAAAGCAGAGACATTACTTTGCCAACAAAGGTCCATCTAGTCAAGGCTATGGTTTTTCCAGTAATCATGTGTGATGTGAGAGCTGGACTAATAAAGAAAGCTGAGTGCCAAAGAATGATGCTTTTGAACTGTGGTTTTGGAGAAGACTCTTGAGAGTCCCTTGGACTGCAAGGAGATCCAACCAGTCCATCCTAAAGGAGATCAGTCCTGGGTATTCATTGGAAGGACTAAGGCTGAAGCTGAAACTCCAATACTTTGGTCACCTGATGTGAAGAACTGACTCATTGGAAAAGATCCTGATGCTGGGAAAGATTGAAGGCGGAAGGAGAAGGGGACGACAGAGGATGAGATGGTTGGATAGCATCACCGACTCAAAGGACATGAGTTTGAATAAACTCTGGGAGTTGTTGATAGACAGGGAGGCCTGGCGTGCTGCAATCCATGGGGTTACAAAGAGTCAGACATGACTGAGTGACTGAACTGAACTGAAATTTTGTGCCATACTACATGATGAAGACAGACTTATGAATTAAGGATAAACCAGTAAACACATTCCTGCATCCTAGCTTTAGTTGCCAGTGGGGAGAACACAAAAATAACAGCTGACTTCAGTACAGAGGGGCTGAAACTCAAACTCTGTTCCCAACAAGTGTAAAGTAGCCAGACATTTATTTGCATTCACAAAAAGCATTTCACACTCTGCCGGATATCTCGCTAAACTCTCTCACTGATCCTGAGTCAGAAACTGGAACATCCCAGGATTCTTAATTCAGACACTGTCCTTTCTGTCAGGGACTCCTGTTGCCATTTCTACCCATATTCAGTCTTAGTCTTGAGAGTAATTTCTCTCTCTCCCTCTCAGAGAGCCCTGATCACTGGTCATGAATTCCTTCCATCTGACTGAGATGTGCCAGAACTCCTGTTTCTCTGATTTTACTTTCTGGATATCACACTGGCTTTAAAATCTCACTTGCCTTTACCTACTGATCAAGGTCAACAGGCCCAGTAAGAAGCCGTGTGGACATCATGGACTTCCTGACATGACGATGAAAGGAACACTTCACCTTGGTGATCATCTTCCCCTAAATTCATAACCCCAGACTAAACAAGAGAAACCATCACAAGGGCCATTCCACACAACACCTGGACAACATACTCTGGAAAAGCATCAAGGACATGAGAAACAGGGGAAGAGTGAGAAATTATCGCAGACCAGAGAGGCTAAAAGGACATGGAGACTAAATGCAGTGTGGTACCTAGATGAACGCCTAGAATGGAAGAAGGACATGAGTGTGTGAAAACAGGTGAACTATAAATAACACTGTAGTTTAATTAACAGTATGGTACCTATGTTCCTTTAGAAAGTTGTTAAATGTACCACTGTTATTAAGATTATTAATTTGATTTTATTTTTTAAAAATTTATTTAGTTTTGGCTGTGCTGGATCTTTGTTGCTGCTTGGACTTTATCCAGTTACAGTGAGTGGGGGCTGTTCTCCAGCTGTGGTGCACAGGCTTATCACTGCGGTGGCTTCTCTTGTTGCGGAGCTTGGGCTCTAGGGCAAGGGCGCAGTAGTTGTGGTGCAGGGGCTCAGGTGCCCCATGGCATGTGGGATCTTCCTGGATTAGGGATCAAACCCACGTCCCTTGCATTGGTAGGCAAACTCTTAGCCACTAGGGCACCAGGGAAGTCCAAGGTTATTAATTTTAGAAGCTAAGTGAAGGGTATAGCTCTCTGTATTGTCTTTACAGCTCTTCTATAATTCTAAAAACATTTCAAAATAGAGAGTTAACAAATATAACCCTAAACTGACTGCTAGTCATGCTGAGTTGTTGCTTTCAATTCCAAACCCCATAATGTACTCAGATTTCCAAGAGCTACCTCATGGTAGTTCAAGAAACTAAGATCATGGCATCTGGTTCCATCACTTCATGGCAAATAGATGGGGAAAAAAAAAATGGAGATAGTGGCAGATTTTATTTTCTTGGGTTCCAATATCACCATGGATGGTGACTGCAGCCATGATATTAAAAGATGCTTGCTCCTTGAAAGAAAAGCAACAACAAACCTAGATAGCATATTAAAAAGCAGAGACATAACTTTGCTGCCAAAGGTCCATCTAGTCAAAGCTATGGTTTTTCCAGTGGTCATGTAGAGATGTGAGAGTTGGACCATAGAGAAGGCTGAGCACTGAAGAGTGGATGCTTTTGAACTGTGGGGCTGGAGAAGGCTCTTGAGAGTCTCTTGGACTGCAAGAAGATCCAACCAGTCAATCCTAAAGGAAATCAGTCCTGAATATTCACTGGTAGGACTGATGTTGAAGATGAAACTCCAATAGTTTGGCCAGCTGATGGGAAGAGCCAACTCATTGGAAAAGACCCTGATGCTGGGGAAGACTGAAGGCGGGAGGAGAAGAGGGTGACAGAGGATGAGATGGTTGGATGGCATCACTGACTCAGCGGACATGAGTTGGAACAAACTCTGGGAGATTATAGGCTTCCCTGGTGGCCCAGATGGTAAAGAATCTGCCTACAGTACGGAAGATCTGGGTGTGATCCCTGGTCGGGAAGATCCCCTGGAGAAGGGAATAGCTACCCATTCCACTATTCTTGCAGTATATTGGAGTATATTGGAATACTCCAGTATTCTTGGAGTAGAGAATACTCCAGTATTCTCTAGAATTCCATGGACAGAGGAGCCTGGCAGTCTATCATCCATGGGGTCACTAAGAGTCAGACATAACTGAGAGACTAACACTTTCACTTCCTTCTTCCACTTTCTGGGAAATTGTAAATGACAGGGATCCCTGGTGTGCTGCAGTCCAAGGGGTCGCAAAGAGTCAGGCTTGACTTAGCGACTAAACTAAAATAACAACGAATAGGCAGGGAGGGAAATACAGAGTCTGTTCTCCTGAAAGAAGTTGAATGGACGCTGAATCTGCTCAGGTGGCTGTGCAGAAAGTCCTCTTGAGTCGTATAAATGAGCCGTGTAAAATGGCCTGATGAGTTAGGACTGAGGATCAGAGCTCCTCCATCGTCTAAGGTCAAACCTAATGCATCTAAGGCAGGGGGAGAAGAGGCTGACAGGATGAGATGGTCGGATGGCATCACTGACTTGATGGACATGAGTTGGAACAAGCTCTGGGGGTTGGTGATGGACCGGGAAGCCTGGCATGCTGCAGTCCATGTCCAAGAGTTGGACATGACTGAGTGACTGAACTGAGAATGTATCTCAAAAAAAGGGAAAGTTACAGCTTCCCAAACTAATATAGAGCAAAGGTCCTTTAAGAATTAGCCTTCTAATCATCAAGGACATAGATTTTAATGGCGCTCAACTGTAATTTTCAGATGACATCTGTGTGAACACAAGAACTGAAATTTTATCCACTGTACCCAGAAAAATGGAGATAGCCAGTTAGATGGATAGAACTGGAATAACTTTATAGAGCAAAACAAAAATACTACAGTGAAGAGTAATATATTCAAGGGAGCAGAAAATGTTACCAGAATAATTAGCATGTCAGAATTAATGCATAACACTATGGGCAGAGACTAGCAGCTCTCATATTTTTGGGTCTTAAGGACCCTTTATACTCTTGAAAATTATAAAGGACCCCCCCCCCCACCCTGCGAAGAGCATTTGTTTCTATGGATTTGTTTACCATATGCTCTTATTGTTCAATCACCAAGTCGTGTCCAACTCTTCTTGACCCCATGGACTGAAGCACACCAGACCTCCCTGTCCCTCACCATCTCCTGGAGTTTGCCCAAGTTCATGTCCATTGTATTGGTGATGCCATCCAACCAGCTCATCCTCTGTCGCCCTCTTCTCCTCCTGCCTTCAATCTGTCCCAGCATCACTGTTTACCATATTTGATATTAAAATTGAAATGTTAAAATATTTATTAATTCTTTAAAAAGAACCTAAAAGCATGTTAACATAAAACACTATTTTAATAACCATATTTTCTGAGCAGAATTAGCAAGAGGGGAAACACGGTTTCACAATTTTGCAAAACTTTAAAATATCTGGCTGAATAGCAGACAGCTGGGTTCTCATAATGGTTTCTGCATTTAATCTGTTCTATGATATGTTGTTATAGTTGAAGCAACTGAAGAAAATATGGCCTCTCACAGATAAGTAGATGGAAAGAACAGAAGTATTTTAACAGCCCTTTCAGATCATTGAGGTTATATATATTTTTATAATATAACAAAACTCAACAAGTGGTAGTTCCTTAAAGATTAGTTGCACTGGGAAATCTGTGAAAATCTTTGAAAATTTATATTCTGTTACTTTAAAATTGATTGGTGTCTTTTGTACTTTCAGCAAACATTTTATCCATGCAATGATTTTGTACAATTATGCACTGGTCATTTGGAAAGTACTGATTCAATGACTTATCTAGGTCTTTCAAATGTTGACACATTTCACTATACAATATCACAAAATCACATTTGTTTATTTTACCACCCATCTCACTGGAAAAATGTTTGGAAAGATCTCAAGTTCATGGTAGCAAATAAAGTTTTCTGTGATTTCCCCAAATCCTAATTTTCCATTAGAAGCTTTAATTTTATCTTAGGCACCAAGTCCTATTGCTTGTTTTCCTGGGGTGAAAGATTCATTTCTGAGAAAATGTCTGCCAAATATCCAAGTCTGAATAACCATAACCAGTAACCACCATCAGTCAGTCATCCATTAAAGACCATGTTTTCAGGGAAAAAACAGCCAGTTTCCCTTATAACCCAAACACTTGCACTTTTCCTTGAGACAACCATAGTCATTAGGTGTATGGTGGAGATGGTTTATGCAAACTTCTAATTTAGACACACAGAATATTAAAAATTCCTAGAGAAGGAAATGGCAACTCTCTCCAGTATTTTTACTTGGAAAATTCCATGGACAGAGGAGCATGGTGGGCTATACAATCCACGGAGTTGCAAAAAGTCAGACAGGACTGGGCACACACAAAAAATATTAAAAATGTATCTATTCAAAGGCAGAGTTTTAATAAAATTAATCATTTTTTACTGTTTCACCAAGAACATTATTAAGTGAAAGGGGAAAGGAAAAGAGAAGTCGCTCAGTCGTGCCCGACTCTTTGCGACCCCATGGACAGTAGCCTGTACCAAGCTCCTCCGTCCATGGGATTTTCTAGGCAAGAATACTGGAGTGGGTTGCCGTTTAACCCGGGTCTCCTGCATTGCAGGCAGACGCTTTATCCTCTGAGCCACCAGGGAAGCCCCTATTAAGTCAAACTGGCTTTAAAAACAATTACCACTAGGTGACGGTAGAGAAAACAGTGCCTAGGAAGACAGCTTGGTGCCACTGCCTTGACTCATGTGAATAGCTGTTTTTGCACCATTAGTGCAAATGTCAACCCAGTGCAAAAGGCAAAGACCATCTCAGTATTATCATGAAAATAGTTTTGACCCCCAGGGAACTTCTGGGGATCCCCAGGGTATATGGACCACAGGAGAACTGAGATAAAGAGGCCAATTATAAGGATACCATTTCTTGTCTTTGGAACTAGCAAACTTATCTAAGAGGAATCCTCAAATCTGATGGTGAAACTTTCAATAACAAGGTCACTTAATCCATAGAGTTGTAGAAAGATTCAACAAAGAAGCCAACTCATTGGAAAAGACATTGATGCTGGGAAAGACTGAGGGCAGAAGGAGAAGGGAGCAACAGAGGGTAAGATGGTTGGATGGCATCACTGACTCAGTGGACGTAGGTTTGAGCAAACTCCAGGAGGTGGTGAAGGACACAGAAGCCCAGCATGCTGCAGACCATGGGGTCACAAAGAGTTGGACACGACTTAGTGACTGAACAACAACATGTAGGTAACAAATAAAAATCTTTATATTTTGTTCAAATAAAAGGATTCAACAAGGAGAATGATAAATATAACATTAGTATGTATCAGATATTATTGTAGTTGATGGAGAGGAGATTAATTGAGAAGAATGCAACAGAGTGGAGAGTCTCAAAGTCTGTGAAGGCAGAGCTGACTTTGGAAGGCCAAGGTGAGGGCAGAGCGTGCAGAAAAGGGTGAGAAATGAGACCGGACATGAACAAAAGCCGCCATTCACCTCCAGCTCTTCATGGCCACATGCCTTTGGCTGGCCTGTCTTAAGAAGTAGTAAGGGCATCTTACTTCAAGCTTCTGAAGGCTTAGAAGTCCTTGGGAAGACAACTAGACCCAAACCGCCTGTTAAAAATTTTTTTGGATGCTATTTTCTCTTAAAATAATTGACTTCTTCATATTTCTAATAAATCTGTCAGTCATTAACAAATTGAATTACTATGGAAGAATAAAAAATTTTAAGTTTAGATGAACCATTTCAAAAATCTTTTTTTTTTAAAAGGCCAGCTCCTGGACCACACAATGAAGCTCCCAAATGAGGGGATCAGGGATTCACACTGATGTTTAAATTTTTAGATTTGACAAAAGTAATGCAGGCAATCTTCACAGCTATATTCAGTAGCTTAATGCTAAGCTTTTTATGCTGAATACAGAACAGAATGAATTTTCCACCAGTGTTTCGACTAGGAGGTTTTAGGATTCCTATTCATTTAAGACAGCATTCTGAAGCTGCTTGATAAAACAAGTTCTGGCTATTTCATAACTGCCTCATAAAATGTCCCAATATTTAAGAGAAGAGAAAACTCAAGACAAAAACATTTTGAAAGTATATGTTGTAACCAAAATCTGGAATGCTAAGTAAACATCCTTTAGTGTTCAGCCAGAAAGACTTGCAGCTGTGGCATTTGTTGCTTAAAAAAATACAGTGAAGATCTCCATGTAAAAGATAAATGATATCGCAAAACTTTCTTATCAAAAGCAAATATATTTTCTGATGCAATTTACGTAGGAAAACGCTTTACACTAAAGCCCATTTAATACACAGTAAAAATACTGGAACCTTTAAATCTGGCATTTGGTTTGACTACATGCTAGGCAATTTTATTTTCTGTTTTGCCACTACACTCTCTTTACAAATTGCAGATTAATTCTTCCTATAAGGACACTTTTTTATTTTAGCTTTGTTTTTTAACTATGGCTACTGGTAAGTTGTTGATTTTATGATAAAATATCAAATTCTAGATTAACTGACAACTAGGCAGGAATGAAACTGGAGAGCTGTTCCTTTAAAAAAAAAAGATACAAATTTTAACATTGGATCAAAATATGATATAGTCATATTCTAAAATATACATATATATTTTAACATGGATTAGATCTAAATCTCCCAAAGGGCAAACACACTCGTCTGTAAATGAGATTGCATGAGAATCTGGAACCCGGTTTGATTTGTGCAGCCTAGCTAACCACTGAAGATAAACACCAAGCCTGTTATAATTCCATATGCAACCGAGCTAGTCTTCCACACCAGCAAAGGAAAAAGAAAAAAAAAAAATCCGTCTTATTTTCTAAAGTTGCCTATCTCCATCCATTTCTGTGGAATTGCCACAATTGCCCAGATAAAACATTTGAGAGTATGTCAGCTTTAATTAATGTAACATGACCTGATCATTTCCACAGTTAAGAATAAAGAAGTTTGCATTTTTTAAATCCAAAGCTCAACCTGGAGATTATGCTAAGTTGCTTCATTCATAGTCCACACTCCTCGGCTCATGTCAGAAGGACAGCATTTGTCCCCTCTAGTGATAAACAAATTATACATGAAATCAATTCCACTTCACAACCATTTTCCCTATTGGGTGTTATCTTTCCTTCTCTGCTCCCTCCAGTTAAGCCCGCATCCTGTAACTTGCTAATGAGCTGGGGGCTCTCTGTTTCAGGTGGCACCCCTGCCTCGAAGTCATGACATTTCCCATTTCGAATGCTGCTGGCATTTTTCGACAGCTCCTGCTAACTAGCCTTTTTGACCTGCGCTAAGAGGAACTCATCTGATCGAATCCTCTAACCTGCCAATCATTCCAGCAAATGATCTTCACAGTCACTCCCAAGGCAGGAATGGAGGAAAAAAAAAAAAAGGAAACGCAAGTGAGAGAATGAGGGAGTAGGCGAGCGGCTGCCTCTGCAGCTACCTAATGAGAATACTTTAAGTCTCTGAGGCAGCTGAAACACTGAAAAACTGGTGGGAAAATTAGGACACAACTGAATGCCTAGCTCTGTAATTACTGATTTCTTTCCATCCTGAGATCATTTTGAGAGCAACACCTATGAGATGTGCCAATTTCTAAAGAACACAAGAACACCCTACCTTACACTGAGAAAATAGATGTATTTCTCCAGCCACTATCAATATGCAATTCTCCTAATCCCATTCTGTCAAACAGCCTCCTTTGCAGAATTAATTATGTGTTATAAGCTCGTTAAATGTGCATCTGTAAACTAAGGATGATTATCATGTTGGCCACAGTGAAGAAAGGATTTCTTTTTTTTTTTTCCTTCCCTAGGCATATTTTAAATGTTGCCACCATTTAGTGGGGTGTTGATTTTCACATGTTTACATAAAAACAAATAGGTGTGGTGAAGGTTGGCACTGGGCTTGGGGAGGATTTAAGACTAACAATGTTGGATAATCTGGACATTCTTGATTCTAAGGGTGGTAAAATAATTTTTTTTTCTTTCCAGATTTTTCTTCCCTGTGCATAATCAGTTTATTAAGTGGGTTCCCAACCCACAGAATAACCCAATTACTTTGGGAAAAAAAGATTCACTTTGTGGATCTTTGGTAATGTATCATAATTCTAGAGATTTTGAACATGAAGTAGATTTGTTGACCGAGGAATGACATGATATAGTTATGTGTTATCATTACACCATTTATGTAATAATGTAAAATAAATACTGTACATGATTTAATTGCACATGATAATCAAACATCTTTCTCCATTTATAACAATTAGGCCAATAGCCCCATTTATAGTAATTATTATATGTAATTGAGGGCATTTTACTAATTGCATTGAAAATGATAATCCAGAGCAATTAAAAATCCAGGGGCACTATACATAATGCAAACTACATTAAAAGAATGGTGATAATTTAAAGGAAAAAAATTCAGCCAAGTATGGAAGTTAACAGCACAGTATTTGACTCCATGCTTGGCATACCGGGTAATATTTATTCTGAGATAAATTTCCATCAATATCTCAAACTTCTGCATTGTTTTTGTTCTAGAACTTGTACACTATTTTATCAGCTGGAGAAGTTATCCTTTGTTTAATCTATGATGTTATGCTAACAACTCTAGGACTGTTGACAAATTATTCCATTTGGCTGGGTGAGTGTACAGAGTGTATGTGTTATGTATGTATGTGTGTGTGTGTGTGTGTGTGTGTGTGTGTGTGTGTGTGTGATAGAGGAGGCAGCCATCCTAAATTACAAAGGAGACCTGCTATATTATTCATTTGCACAGCCAATTTGATGTTCTTAAAAGCTTTATTCACTGAAGCATCTCACAGTTTTGCAAACATTTTGTTAAATATATTTGTAATAATTTAGCTAAAATGTTTAACTTTCTAAGACTTGAAATACATTTGGGTTGCGGTTTTCATCACACTGGCTGTCTAGAATTTTAATGTATCTAAGGACCAAATCCCTGGCTTTTGTCCCAGGGCCCCAATGTCTATGCCTCCTCGATCCCACTCCCATTTCTTCCCAGACAAAGCTCATCTGTGAGGAGTACCTCAAGAGTGGTGAGCATCTGAGGACAATGGCAATAGTTTCAAGCTTTTTTTTTTTTTTTTTTTTTTTGCCTTCCTTTCTTGGCACTGTCATTTAGACATTGTCCTCCATGCGTTCAAATGTCATCCCAGACCATCAGCCCACTTCAACTCAAACAGCCTCCTTTTATGCTCAGATACTTCTTAGAGCATCTGCAGACCACAAAGACTCTCTAGTGGGACTCAGCTGCTATCCTGGTATTAATAATACAATACAGTGCACTTAGGGCGTAGACAAGTCCCTCTGTATCCCAAATTCATAAGAATCAACATTAAATGAAGAGGAAAAATAGAGCACCTGAACAGATTATAACTACTTGTTCTATATGACAGTTAACTTCATAATAGTTTGGCCAAGCAGTCTAATAGAGATCTTGCTAGTAGCCTTATCGCATCTTGTGCCCACTATTTATAAGAAAATTTCACTCATATTTTGCTGCTGGCTAAATAGTCCCTAAGAAATTAATTTAGGTTTTAAAAAGAACAGAAGATGCAAGTTGCAGTGCTATTCTCACCATCCCCCGCTTACCCATCCTCCCAGTCCTCAATTTGAAAGCTCATCTGACCTGGAAACACCGAATCACAAAAAGATAGTCAAGTTTTGAGCCTCCATGGGCTGATGAACCAATCTGTGGAGCATCAAACCAGTTTCTTCTCTTTTAGCAATTTCGCATTTAAAAACTCTCAGTGAGAGAAAGGAAAGGGAAAAGCAAAAGCAAAAAACCCTATATTTTTAATGTAAAAAACATTAACTCTGAATTCTCTGTGTTTAAGAAAAACATTGATTCATCTGCTGATGGGCATCTAGGTTGCTTCCATGTCCTGGCTATTAGAAACAGTGCTGCAATGAACATTGGGGTGCACGTGTCTCTTTCAGATCTGGTTTCCTCAGTGTGTATGCCCAAAAGTGGGATTGCTGGGTCATATGGCAGTTCTATTTCCAGTTTTTTAAGGAATCTCCACACTGTTTTCCATAGTGGCAGTACTAGTTTGCATTCCCACCAACAGTGTAAGAGGGTTCCCTTTTCTCCACACCCTCTCCAGCATTTATTGCTTGTAGTCTTTTGGATAGCAGCCATCCTGACTGGCGTGTAATGGTACCTCATTGTGGTTTTGATTTGCATTTCTCTAATAATGAGTGATGTTGAGCACCTTTTCATGTGTTTGTTAGCCATCTGTATGTCTTCTTTGGAGAAATGTCTGTTTAGTTCTTTGGCCCATTTTTTGATTGGGTCATTTATTTTTCTGGAATTGAGCTTCAGGAGTTGCTTGTATATTTTTGAGATTAATCCTTTGTCTGTTTCTTCATTTGCTATTATTTTCTCCCAATCTGACGGCTGTCTTTTCACCTTACTTATAGTTCCCTTTGTAGTGCAAAAGCTTTTAAGTTTCATTAGGTCCCATTTGTTTAGTTTTGCTTTTATTTCCAATATTCTGGGAGGTGGGTCATAGAGGATCTTGCTGTGATTTATGTCAGAGAGTGTTTTGGAAGCTGTGGTACATATACACCATGGAATATTACTCAGCTGTCAAAAAGAATTCATTTGAATCAGTCCTAATGAGATGGATGAAACTGGAGCCCATTATACAGAGTGAAGTAAGCCAGAAAGATAAAGAACATTACAGCATACTAACACATATATATGGAATTTAGAAAGATGGTAATGATAACCCTATATGCAAAACAGAAAAAGAGACACAGAAATACAGAACAGACTTTTGAACTCTGTGGGAGAATGTGAGGGTGGGATATTTCAAAAGAACAGCATGTATACTATCTATGGTGAAACAGATCACCAGCCCAGGTGGGATGCATGAGACAAGTGCTCGGGCCTGGTGCACTGGGAAGACCCAGAGGAGTCGGGTGAAGAGGGAGGTGGGAGGGGGGATCGGGATGGGGAATAAGTGTAAATCTATGGCTGATTCATATCAATGTATGACAAAACCCACTGAAATGTTGTGAAGTAATTAGCCTCCAACTAATACAAAAATTAAAAAAAAAAAAAAAAAAAAGAAAAACATTGAAATGTTTAAAGGTAATGGAGGATCATGTGAAGAAAAAGCGGTTTAGAAAAACAATGTGGATGTATACACATTTGTGTATCTGTGTGACAAAGAGAGGCGAGAGAATGAATATGATACAGCAAAAGAAATAAAATGCAAACATTTGGGGAAAGCGGGTGATGGGTATCAGGCCTTCTTTGTACTATTACTCCTGCAACTCTTCTGTAAATCTGAAAACATATCAATACAGAGAAAAATATACCCTTCAAAAAAATGCACTCTGGATGCACGAAGCATGATATATTAAACGTTCTTTTCATTCTGCTGTGTGACAATCCCAGGACATAATTAAGCAGATTAGACAGCAAAGGGCTTTGGTGAGTCCATTCACAAAGTTGATGGAGTGTCGGGTACAGATCAGAAATGAGCGAGGAAGAGAGGAGTGGCGAGGCAGAGAAAGGAGGAGAGAAGAAAAGAGAAGAGAACAGACAAGCATCTGCAGATACCCCTTAGCCGACTATTTTGCAACAGGGTTCAAAGGAGGTAATAGACTCTCTAGGGTAGAGGAGAAAGTAAGGAAAGAAAGGTGGAGTTGGGGTGGGGAACATAAACCACATCCCAGCCCTTTCTCAATCAAGTGTTCACAAATGTAGTCTGCATCTGTGTGGTTCGAAGAACTGTCAATTTCCTGAATAAGATCTCTTCATCTGCAGCAACGAGGAGGTAAAGACAAAAACCAGGGATTCTTTCAAATGAAACCTGAGGGGAACACTCAGGCTGGTTTCCCCCTCTGCCTGTTATTTCCACAACTATTGAGACAACAGAGATAAAACTGTAGTTGTTTGATAGGAAAAAAATTTCCAGAGTCATGCAGACAAGAACAGTTCTTGCAGGAAAAAAAAAATCATAAATCTTCCTGCTACTGAAAGAAAACTAGATCCAACACTTGAATTTCTTATACTGTGGCAAGTACTAATGGGTGTCATCTCCTTTTGTGTCTATCGTTAAGAAAATGCATCATGGCTTAATAAGACCTTTAGTCAAAAATATCATACGTGAGACTTCTCTGGTGGTCTGGTGCTCAAGAATCTGCCTTGCAATGCAGGGGGCATGGGTTTGATCCTGGGTTGGGGAACTAAGATCCCGCATACCACGGAGCAACTAAGCCTATGGCACCACAACTAGAGAGTCCCTGGACCACAAGGAAAAGGTCTTACACAACATGACGAAGATTCCTGCATGCCGCAGCTAAGACCCCACACAGCCAAATCAGTCAATCAAATTGATTAATAAATCACACACTGAGGGCATTTTTACACCATTAAAACGGGAGTTTCCCTCTATTTTGTTATCATTCAGTCGCTAAGTCATGTCCGACTCTTTGTGACCCCGTGGGCCGCAGCACGCCAGTCTTCCCTGTCCTTCACCCTCTCCTGGAGTTTGCTCAGACTTGTCTAATTTTGCCCTTGATAGAGTACAGACCAGGCCAAGCGCCTTCTGGCTATACCTTTTCTAGAAAGTTCAGAGGCTGCCAAGCCCAGCGTCCTCTTCTGAGGGGTTGTTTCGGGAATGGTTGGCCACCCACGTCACAGCTCAGCTGACTGGACCCACTCAACAGCCGTGCTCTCCCTCCGTGATGATGGTGACACCGAGCGAGCGGCTCTGGAGGCGGGTTTGAGCCTGAAGGAAAGAGTTCGGCCATAGGCCACCACAGGAACAGAGAGACGAGGAGAAGCGCCGTGTATGAAGCAGCAGAAGCCATGAGGTGCAGAGGAGACTAACGTACCGTCAGTCAACGCGGAGACACAAAGGTCACGGCTGGCCCAGAGCGAGGGGGCCGCCTCTCCAGGAGCAGGTACCAGAGGTGAGAGGGTGTTCGAGTTTGATGGCAGACAAACCACGGCTCCTGTCAGATCCTGACAGACATTCAGTCTCTCGTGAGGTCTGCCCGTGCAGCTTCTTAGACTGCCCACCTGTTCTTCCTTACTTCCCCACACAATCTCAACCGAGACCACAGTCAACCGAGGAAACCTCACCGCGTTTCCTTCCCTCAGAGGATCCCCACCCATGCTTCCTCTCGGGGTCTCCTGTCCCTGCGGTCACAGAACGTGTCACTCGATCATTCATCTCGGTCCCTCTCTGGGTCACCCAACTTCTTCCTCGCTTGAGTATTTCTCTTTCTCAAACATTCTGAGCTTCCCTGAAGTCATTACATTCTAGAACTGAAATATAATTTTACTGAGTGAATTCAGTTTAATTTCCCTGATTCCTCTTCACAAAAGCAGGCAAGAGGAATGCCCTTCACCAGTGCTGGGCAGTAGAACCGTCTGTGAGGCTGAGAAGGTCCCCTCTCTGCCCTGTCCAATATGATGGCCCCTGGTCATGGGTGGGTAATGGGCACTTGAAATGTGGTACTGCTACTGGGGGTACAGAATTGTAATTTAGTTTAATTTTAATTCATAAAAATAAACTTTAGATAGCTACTTTAGATAGATAGGTGGCTAGTGGTTACCTTGTTGGACAGCAGAACTTTTATTAATAAATATTAATAAAGCACAACTTACTAATCTTCCTTTTAAAAAAAAAAAGAAGGGAAAGGAAGGGATAGGTTTCCCCACTTTGTCTTTATCCAGCCCTGACCTAAATAAGTTAATTACTTTACTTCATAAATGTATAATTCTTAAATATTTACTGAAGAGGTCACAATATGTGGTTCAAAAGGCTGCCTGCATCAACCTTCTCTGGGGTTCTAAAATGCAGATTCACATACCCCAGGAACCTAGATTTTTAAAAACTCACTAGGGAGGACATCCCTGGTAGTACAAGCGGATAAGGATCCACTTGCTAATGCAGGGGCCACTGGTGCGATCCCTGATCTGGGAAGATTCCACATGCCACGGGGCAACTAAGCCTGTGTGCCACACTACGGAGCCAGTGCCCCAGAGCCCGCGAGCTGCGACTATTCGCCTGAGCACACGGAGCCTGTGTTCTGCAACAATAGAGGCCACCACGAGAGCCGGGCACAGAAGCAAGAGCAGCCCCCGATCCCCGAGACTAGAGGAAGGCCACGAGCAGCAAGGAAGACCCAGTGCCGCCAAAAACAAACAAACAAACAAACAGATAAATAAACTGGATGTTCAGACAGCGATGCCAAAGAGCTTAAGCACCAATGCATTACATTTTGCATGGAGTTTGGTTTAAAAAAAAAATCCTTGTCTTATTTCATCAACATTCTTGAGCAATTTCTGCATCCTACTGTTTACCTGGCAGCCTACTTTTAGGAAATTATTGCTTGATGACTGAGTCAAACGGAAGAAGTCTACTACATTTTTTCCTCCATTTTCATATCATACTTACATAACATTGATTAGCAAAGTTATATACTAGAAGCAAGGAGAGCGTCACCAAAATATGTGTGCAGTTCTTGCACCTGAACCAAATACAGCTTTTTCATGCACTAGACAGACGTTTGTATATTTATTATGAATTTAATAGGGTTTGAAGACTAGTGGATTCATTGAAAAGAGATGTTGCATAATGAGCATATACCATTTCAGAAAAATTGTAAAACGTCTGTCTAAAAGATCACAGACCATTCTTATCCCTTGTATTCGGCAAAAGGAGAGCCGACAGGCTGACTGTGCACCCCCTGTCTCAATTTAGAACGACTGGAAAATCAGCTCAGCATGGGCTGTATTTGGTATCGCTGTGCACAAATATAAGTGATACTAATGGATGTGATATTCAATATAGTTTCTGGGTTTTCCCTTGGGGAACATGTCTATGCACATTTAAGGTGCTCTCAGACTTTAAGAAAATCCTATCCTTCCATGCTGACAAAAAGATGGGGACAACCTATGCAATCTGTGGTCTATTCACATCTTTAGAGGATAACAAACTGTAGGAAGCACAGGATTTTGATCATCCATTGCCTTCTATCCCATTTTTAAACTTAGGGGAATGTGGTTTTCTTTTCATTTCATTTGGTTACAAGACTCTGAAACCAAAGTTGCTTTCTACTGCAAAGAAAAATACTCCTCATTAGCGTTTCCACTTAGGCCAGTTTATGCAAATCCAGAATTATTAACTAAATGACTGAAGTGACCTCAGTATGCAAGTTTAGAAATAGTTGGGCAACGTGGCATAGGAGAAAAACTAAGACTTGAAACCCTACTGTCCACCATTTCAAAATCAGAAGTGATACAATGCATTTTCCATATTTACCTCTGTCTAACTCCCCAAAGAAAGGTGTTTAAAATGCTGGATTACAGTCTGAACCCCTGTGAGCCCTCAGCCTCTTCCCTCTTCCTCTTTTTCCCAATCTCTCTAAGATTTATAAAGAATTGGGACATTTCAGGAAAATTTAAGACATCACAGCTTGCTCTAAACAGTTAATTAATTAATTCATTCATTCATCAACATCAAAATCTAGGGAAATATATATTTTCCTTACAAATACCCTTATTTATGTAGACTTTTGACTCTATAATATCTGCAATATAGATATTGATATTCAGCTATTGATCAGAATCAGCTTCACTATGAGGATGTCTTAGACCAATATATAGGCTATGTTATTTAATGTCTAAGATGTACACATTTGATTAATGTAAAACCCTACAAAGGCAAAAAGTTAAAGGGATTTCTTTCTTTTTTTTTTTTTGCTGACAGAAAACTCTTAAAATTCAACTTCTGTGTAGCTTTTCTGAGAAAAAAAAAATTAAATGTTTCCTCAATATAATGTTGAATCAAACTGAGGCATTTGGATTTCAAAGGAAACAACAAAGACAATAATGATAATAATATTAAAGCTTTAAAAGTTGATGTGAAACAGACAAAACTCACAGAGAACATATTTGTAGTATTATTAGATAATTCTAGAAGAGGTTCTAGATATATTCTTGAATCTAGTTTAAAAAACATACTACAAAGAAAAATCATCTTTGTAAAGGCTTTTGAATACCAATGACTAGTTCTGAACAGCTCTTCAAAATCCCTTTTTGCTTAAGCAATTTTTGAGACCTTATGGGCAATGCTTCTGTCCAGTTAGCCTGATTTAATTTATATGGAGAGGCTGACCTAAAGCACGTTCTAGCAGTTTTAACTGGCCAGGCTCGGCTCAGAGAGATCTCCAAAGAGCACAGAAGAAAGGACACAGCCTTGCGATGGAAATTCAGGCTTGTGTGTGTGTGTGTGCGTGTGTGCATACATGCGTGTGCATGCGTGCGTACGTGTGTGTGTGTGTGTGTGTGTGTGTGTGTGTGTGTGTGTGTGTGAGGCAGCAGCACAAATGAAGTTCACTTTTTGTTTGGCTCTACTGAATTGGTTAAGGGGTTTCTAAAGCCAGGGGCTCTCATTATGGTAATGCAGGTTAAATACTTTAAAAAGCATCTGCTATAACCCTCATGAATTAAAACCATTCTCAGAACCAGGGGATAACTGGTCAAAAATGCAGCCCCACGCTTTGTCTGACCAGTTGAAGAGAGACTGTAGATGCTGATGGGAAAATAAAGCTATGCTTCTTGGTAGCTTTTTATCCAACAGAGAGAAATAACCAGAAGAAGAATCTTACTCTTATGAATGAAATGGCAAGTCTACTAGTAGCACTTCCTGACTAGCATTTATACACCATCTTTTATCAATCTGAGAATCTACTCTCCAATCATTCATAAATCACTACTGAACTCCAGAGAGGCCAAAACTGACCCGTACATTGAGAGCCCTCAAAAGCTGAGACCAGCGGTGTTGTCTAATCACCCAGTAGACAATGTGGACAATTAATCTTCCGATAGTTCAGCCTGTTAATATATTTCAAATTAAGAGTGAGAGGAAGAAAGGGGAGCTCCTGAAATACCGTCTGTATCTTTGGATTCACTGGAACATTTAATGACCAAATAGTGACACAAGCAAGTAACATATGGGCCAGCAAATAAAAAGCCTTCCCCACAAAAAAGCTGATTCTCTATTGACTTCAGAGTTATGTTGCATTAAACAAAAAGGTATATATCAGCATAAACCTCCAAATAACCCAGACATTCCCAACTGGCAATAAAGACACAGCCTCTGCAGAGGTTGCCAACTTATGCCTGTTTCTGTAATTCCTATGTGATAACCACTGGGACGGTCTGACATGCTTAGAGATTGTCTTGTTTAGGTTCTACTTTCCATCTGCAGCAGAGCAGAGGTCAAAGAATTGGAAAGAAGGAAAAGAAAAGGTTCGCCATGATAAGCATTGTACCAGGGACCACGCAGGAATCAGAAAGGGGTGAAGTGACCCAAACGGCCGCCAAGCAAAGCTAGGGAGCCCACGTCCTTTTCAAAGGAGGTAGGCGGTTCAGCTAAACACACAAACTTCTGGCAGGAATGTGAGTGCAATATTGCTCGAGTTGCCGATTTTTTAAGAAAAGCCAGAAATCTAGACGTTGTGTAAAATTACCCAATTTTACAATGAGAGCAACCAAGGGAAAAAAAATTGCATGGGCCACACACAGCAGGTCTGTGACTTAGATATCCTCCAAGATTAACCATTTCTAACCTCATTGAAGAATGTGTGAGTAGGGAAATAATTTGCTTATGACTAAAATGGTTTGCTTATGACTATATAAATAAAGTACCATTTTGGTCAGGATCCAGAATGTGTCTAAAAATATGGAAATGACATCAATTTGTAATGAAGGCCATAACGAACATAAAAGATTCACTAGATAGAAAAACATAAATCTGAAATATTTCATTTGAAAGATCAACTCGGTGTCTTTTCACAATTATTTTCCAAGTACAGTAGATCCTCTTACCTGTGCTCTCTTGAGGACGCTGTGCGCATCAGTGCTTGCTATTGGATAGACTTTTGCCATAACTACTGTTTTTCCCAAAGGTCCTCATGCTTTCTCCGGCTTCCGGTTGCAATCTTACATTTGGGACGGTAAAAATAGAAGACACTGTGGACAGAATAAAAAGTTTTCATTTATATATTTATAATCTTCTCTTTCAAAAGGTGAGGTTGAAATGCAATGCTGGACGTCCAGTACATGAAACAAAATGGTATACACTGGTCTTTGAAATTGTCAAGTTGTCACAGCCACACACAAACACACAGATTCACACACACACATATGACAGGACAGTCTGACTTCCCCTCCAAACCACAGCTCAGCTGATCTCTCATATTGCTCTGATCTAGAGCAATTTAGCTTGAATTTGGAAATGAAATATTTTGCCCTTTCTTTGTTCCATTCTTCCATTCATTGTTTGGAGAAGTATCTATTGAGCCCCATACTGTTTCAGGCTTTCAGAATCCTGTAGTGTATAACTCAGAAGGAAAAGAAACCCTGGTGTTTGCAGATTTCATTTAGGGGAAACAGATGATAAATGGGCCTTAGGAAGCATCACTATGAACAAAGCTAGTGGAGGTGATAGAATTCCAGTTGAGCTATTTCACATCCTAAAGGATGATGCTGTGAAAGTGCTGCACTCAATATGCCAGCAAATTTGGAAAACTGAGGAGTAGCCACAGGACTGGAAAAGGTCAGTTTTCATTCCAATCCCAAAGAAAGGCAATGCCAAGAATGCTCAAACCACTGCACAATTGCACTCATCTCACATGCTAGTGGAGTAATGCTCAAAATTCTCCAATCCAGGCTTCAACAGTACGTGAGCCAAGAACTTTCAGATGTTCTAGTTGGATTTAGAAAAGCAGAGGAACCAGAGATCAAATTGCCAACATCCAATGGATCATCAAAAAAGCAAGAGAGTTCCAGAAAAACATCTATTTCTGCCTTATTGACTATGCCAAAGCGTTTGATTGTGTGGACCAACAACAAACTCTGGGAAATTCTTAAAAAGACGGGAAAATCAGACCACCTAACCTGCATCTTGAGAAATCTGTATGCAGGTCAGGAAGCAACAGTTAGAACTGGACATGGAACAACAGACTGGTTCCAAATAGGAAAAGGAGTATGTCAAAGCTGTATATTGTCACCCTGCTTATTTAACTTATATGCATCATGAGAAATGCTAGGCTGGATGAAGCACAAGCTGGAATCAAGACTGATTCCAGGGAGAAATATCAATAACCTCATGCAGATGACGCCACCCTTATGGCATAAAGTGAAGAATTAAAGAGCCTCTTGATGAAGGTGAAAGAGGAGAGTGAAAAAGCTGGCTTAAAACTCAACATTCAGAAAACTAAGATCATGGCATCTGGTCCCATCCCTTCATGGCAAATAGATGGGGAAACAGTGGAAACAGTGGCAGGCTTTATTTTCTTGAGCTCCAAAATCACTGCAGATGGTGACTGCTGCCATGAAATAAAAAGACACTTGCTCCTGGGAAGAAAAGTTATGACAAACCTAGATAGCATATTAAAAATCAGAGACATTACTTTGCCAACAAAGGTCCATCTAGTCAAGGCTATGGTTTTTCCAGTAGTCATGTATGGATGTGAGAGTTGGACTATAAAGAAAGCTGAGCACCGAAGAATTGATGCTTTTGAACTGTGGTGTTGAAGAAGACTCTTGAGAGTCCATTGGACTGCAAGGAGATCCAACCAGTCCATCCTAAAGTAAATCAGTCCTGAATATTCATTGGAAGGACTAATGTTGATGCTGAAACTCCAACACTTTGGCCACCTGATGCAAAGAACTGACTCATTTGAAAAGACTCTGATGCTGGAAAAGATTGAAGGTGGGAAGAGAAGGGGACAACAGAGGCTGAGATGGTTGGATGGCATCACTGACTCAATGGACATGAGTTTGAGTAAACTCTGGGAGTTGGTGACGGACAGGGAGGCCTGGCATGCTGCAGTCCATGGGGTCATAAAGAGTCAGACACGACTGAGCAACTGAACTGAACTGATGATAAATACTCAGACAAATAAATCAACTAGTTCTAAGTGTTATGAAGAAAAATAAAGCAGGGACAAGAAACAGGAAGTCCTGGGGTGGAAGCAGATCAGTGAAAGCTTCCAGGTAAGGTACCTTTGAGCAGAGACCCAAAAAGGTGAGAGGGCAAGTCATAGAAAGATCCAGAGGAAGATCGAGGATGAACTGAAGAAAGAGCAAACATCAAAGCCTTTCTAAGGAGAAGCAGGCAAAACAATTAGTAGGTTACTATAAAAATACAGCTGAAAGATGATGGTAAGTAACATGGGGTGGGCGGTGGCAGGGGAGAAGTTAGGACCCTCTACTGATCTGCTTTGAAGGTATGCTAACAGGGTCTATGGAAGAACTGGGTTTGGGTGTAACAAAAGAAGAATCAAGGGTAACTTCCAACAACTGGAAGAATGACATTGCCATTTACGAACAAGGTAAAGACTCCAAAATGAGCAAGTCTGGGGGAAAAGATACAGAGTTCAGTTTTGATAATATGAAGCTGGAGATGCCTATGAGACATCCAAATGGAGATGTTAAGTAGGAGCTGGATATGCAAGTCTGGAATCAAGGAAGATGGGCCTGGAGATTGAAATTTGGAAGCTGTCAGTATACACAGATGACATCTAAATCATGAGATTAAATGAGATCATCTGGGCTCTTGGGAGTGTATGCAGATCGGAAGATCTGAGGATTAAGCCCCAGGGCACTATAAGAGTGAGAGGTCTGGCAGATGAGAAATCTGCAAAGGAGTATGAAAAGAAATGTTTAGAGGAGTGAAAGGAAAACGTCCTGTCCTGGAAACCAATCAAAGGAAATATTACCAGGAGGAGATGGTGGTCAATTGTGAATTACGCTGATGGGTCAAGATGAGGGCCGGGAAAAGATCCATGGATAGAGCCTGAAACCAGCAGCTGTGGAGTCTTGGGTGCAGAAGCTTGGCACAAAAGGATGTAAGAGAAAATGGAAGTCTAGGAACTGGAGCAGCGAATACATTTGAACAGGGTGAGTTTTATTTTTAAAAAGATGGCATGGAGATCCATTCATGGCATGATGTTGTTTTAGGATAATATATAGGACACATGTGGGAATAAGTCAGAAACCCTACCAAAAGAAGAGCTGCAAAGGTCCTCAGGGATCACTGTGTCTCTAAACGAGAAGCTGGAAACCCACAGAGACTAAGGCATTTGTCCAAAGTTGCCTGGCTAGTTAATAGTGAAGCTGAAGCTATAAAGCTAGAATCCAGGTGGTCTGATTCCCAGTTCAGTGCTCCTCACACTGCACCAATTTGTTGGCCTTCTTTTACTGTAGATCTGAGTTTTGTGAATTAGCAAATGAATGTAATAAAATCAAGGACTCTGCGCTATGAAGTGTATTTTGTTCATTTACTTTGACAAGGGTAGTTCAGCTTCAATAATTTATGTAACTTGATAGTATACACAGGAGAATGCCCTGTGGTGTATTTGGGAAAAGTAATGAATTTCTTCTAAATCAGCCCTCGATTTACTTTCCTGCAATTAAATCTTTGTGAAGAAGTGGGGCAAGGCTGTTGGGGTTTTGGGATAGAGGGAGAATGACAGGGTGCCACTAGAATTAGCCAGCTTTAACCGTCAGATCCCCAGGTAACTGTACCATAATTCCTGCTTGATGAATTTATAATTCCTTCTTCAGTGGCACACTAATATATTACTTCTAAATTTTGGTATTATGTAAACTGGTGAGGTTTTAAGGACTAGCACAATAAAGATATTATATTGTTATACGTTCTTCCAAAGCAAATAACAGTCTGGCATCAGCATATAACTTCATTTTTATAAGAATTCATGGAATGACTGCAGGGCTCTGTGCAACCAAGGTTCTAATAACATTTGATTCTCATCTCGAAAGGTCTGCTACATTAAAAGTAGGCCAAGAAGGCTGGAGCCCACTTTGAACTTACAAGTAGTTACAATCTTCTTCTCTTCACCTGGGTTTGCTTTCTGCTTGCATAAGTGTTTTCTCTTTGTGGACATTCTTTTCTTTAAAAAAAAAAAATGCTATGACCTATCTTTAAGAATGTGACTGCTGTGGACTTAATTGTGTCCCTCCAAAATTCAAATCCTGGAGTCCCAATGTGATAAGTTTTTAGAGATGGGGTCTTTGGGTAGAAATTAGAGTTAGATGCAGTCAAGAGAGTGTGGCCCTTAGCATGAGATTAGTGGCTTTATTTGCAAAGGGAGAGAGAGAGATGTCACTGTTTTTCTCTCTCTGCCATGTGATGATAAGGGAGGTGGCTGTTTCATCGGGGACCTTGATTTTGCAAACACCTTGATCTTGAACTTCTAGCCTTCAGAAATGTGAGAAATAAATGTTTATTGTTTAAGCCCCAGTCTATGTTATGTTGTTATTGCAGCCTGAGCAGATTATGTATTAAAGTGAGGTTCCTAAAACTGATCAGTCTTAACCATGACTTGGTTGCTAAGAAAATCCATTTATTGGTTCTGCAACACTTCTTTTCAGATGGCCCCCTTTCCAAACCTCCTTGAAAAGGAAGCATATGAGGATCCTGGCCCTGCTGCTGCTGCTGCCAACTGCCGGGTGATGAACTTTTACAAGACTCCACATTAACACAAAATTTAATTTTAAGAATTTCAAGAACTTCTAAATACAGTCTGCAGGATATTAACCTAGATAACAGTCACCAAAACCAGTCATTTCACCCAAAAAGAAACTAGTTCCCAAAGTCTCCAGAGCCTAGAAATTCTTTGTTTTGTAAACATGTTTACAAGGACGACCACGTTGTTCAAGATGGAAATGACTGTGGTATTTAAGACCGGGGTTGTCCTTTCTTGCAACTGGATTTATGCTTCATAATGATTATCTACTAGACACAGAAATAGCATTTCTGTAACTCAAAATTGTTACCGGAGGCATTTAGCAGAATCTTGCTTGAAAAATATAATGATTTTTCATCTTTATTCTCCCCCCTTCAAAAGGTTTCACTGCCCCTGATGTTTAACGTTATGCAAAGGCGTGTTTCTGCCAATGAATATCGCCTTATGGTTATGCTTCTGCAAATAGCCTGCTGTGAGCTGATAAAGGGATTAATGCAGCCAAAATTCTTAATCTGTGAAATTACAAATTAAATTCTCATATTAAAAATACCACCCTGAGGTATTTTTTGTGGTTTTAATTCCCCTCTGGTGTTCTGCATACATTGTGCTTGTTAATGACGGGGACAAGGCTGTCTCCGTTGGCAGCCTGCTGCCGAGTGATAATGTAGAGGCATTTACTTACTGATAGAAACTGGATTTAACCACCGGCTGATAAACTAAGTGGCAAGTGGGTAATAAGTCCATATTAACAAAAAAGTACTACTACAGAATTCGGAATTCATAGACCATCAAAATCCTGGCTTAAACTCAATCATCAAGTCAGATGGGATTGAGATGTCACCAAGGAGGAGTGCTATCAGGTTACAAGTTATACTAATGGGGAAAACAAATCATGTGTTCGGATTTGATGAGCCATAAACTAATGAGTCCACTGGCATCATTTTTTTTTTTTTTTGCCAGTATGGGAAGATGTGTCACCAATTGATTATTTTTCTACAAGGATTTCATCTTTAATATTTTTTTTTTTAATGGGGACAGCAGTAGTGATGATCAATGGAAACTTTTGGAAAGTAAGTAGGGAATATGGGATGATATGGACTTGGAATATATGAACTACTGAAGAAGATTTCTAGTACAGGGTAGTAATGGGTTAATACATCTATAGTCACTTTGGAGTTAAAAAAAAAAAAAAGCAATTAGAATTCAATGTAAAATATCAGAAAAGATTTAGGTTAGGAACACCCTAGAGTTGTTACTTGGGATTTAGTTGCCAAATAAAAGGTTACTGTTGTCAAGGAGATTCCAGGGCTATCATGGGGGGAAGTCTAAAGTCTAAGAGAATAAAGATATAACTTTTATGTATGGTGCATGAGTGCGTGCTAAGTTGCTTCAGGCATGGCTGACTCTTTGTGACTCTACAGACCATAGCCCAGCAGGCTCCTCTGTCCCTGGGATTCTCCAGGCAAGAATACTGGAGCGGGATGCCCTGCCCTCCTCCAGGGCATCTTCCCGACTTAGAGATCATCGAGGTTGACCTTGCATCTCTTCCGTCCTCTGCACTGGCACGCAGGTTCTTTACCACCAGTGCTACCTGGGAAGCCCATGTCCATGGTAAGCGATGCATCTTCAAGGACTAATAATGACATTATAAATATCCATTCGTATATGCAGTATATGAGTTTTTAAGGCAATAAGAAAAGAGCATGAGAAGAAATACTTCTCACTGGTATTTGGAAAGACTGTATCACCGCTGAACAAAAGTGTTCTTACTGCAACAGCATTTTGCAAAATTTCACAAGAATTTTGTTTCACACTTTGGAAGAAAGATGAGATCCTCCCAGTCATAAATCCTCCCCCAAATATTTAAAATGTAATTGGAAAAGGCTGTGTAAATATGAACACTTGTAAAAACAAAACAAAAACCCACCCAGGAATGTGTTTTGTTTTAAAAGACCCAGAGAAGAACTCTGTATGAATACCAAGAGCATTTGTAGTTAAAATGAATTACATGTCTTCAGTTCTTACATGTCAATTCAGTGCATTAGCCAATTGCCAACTCTGTTCGTCAGCTCACTACATAGCAGCCCTTTTTAAGGTTATTGTTACAACCAAGATAGTCTCTGAGAATCAAACAGAAATGAATCATTTCTACTCTGTGTTCTGCAGCCAGTTAAAAAGTACTGTACGTATAAAGTACTAAATATGTAAATCATATTTTCCTTCTCCTTTATGACTGCTCAGATCATTTTTTTGGACACACACATAATCAAATACAAAGACATGCAGCTGCTGACTGCAGAGCAGAGATAGCAAAATAAGGAATCCATTTTCTTCCTGTGTCTGGTAAGCTCACAATTGAATGGCAGGATTCTGCTAAATATATATGCACACTCCCTCCCTTCCCCCATTCCATCTCTTTCTCTTTGCATATATACACACACATACACACATATACATATAATGCATATATTAACATAAACACACATAATATTACAGAAGCACAAACATGTGAACCCCTCTGCATGTCTGTTACACACAGATGCTAAAATCATGCCCCGGCTTCAATTAGATGTTTCAAACTTGTCACACTCACTGTCAGTCAGTTCCCATAGCCGCGGGGGTAGGTCACTGAAATACTCGTGGCTCAAGGCAGCCTGAGCTGATAGTCTGTTCTTTGGGGAACACTGGAGGAGCTTGGAGGCCAGATCTTCTGCATGATTCACATAGCTGAGCCTGAAAACACAAGCAAAAAAGGGAGAAATCAGAACAAATAGAAAGTCCAAGTAAGGCATGCTGTTGTTTAGTTGCTAAGTTGTGTCTGACTCTTTGGACCCTATGGACTGCAGCATGCCAGGCTTCCCTGTTCTTCACTATCTCCTGGAGCTTGCTCATCTTACGTCCATTGAGTCAGTGATGCCATGCAACCATCTCATCCTCTGTCTCCTGCTTCTCCTCCTGCCCTCAGTCTTTCCCAGCACCAGGGTCTTGTCCAGCAAGTCAACTCTTGGCATCAGGTCGCCAAAGTATTGGAGTTTCGGCTTCAGCATCAGTCCTTCCAATGAATATTCAGGGTTGATTTCCTTTAGGATTGAGACATGAGGCTCACCTAATTTTTCTGGGCTTATTTATTCCCAGACAAGAAAACAAGTTAAATT
Organism: Cervus canadensis; assembly: GCF_019320065.1. Taxonomy (NCBI): domain Eukaryota; kingdom Metazoa; phylum Chordata; class Mammalia; order Artiodactyla; family Cervidae; genus Cervus; species Cervus canadensis. Next base: position 7,635,626 of record NC_057388.1, on the reverse strand, counting down.
GGCCGTTGAAAGTAAAAGAAGCAGACTCATAGTAGTTCTTAAAGTATCTGTTACTCTAAACCAGGTTTTACTCTTCGTATCCTCATTGATCTAACAGATTTCTACTATGAGCCGAGGGCTGATGTTTCCAAGATAGAATTAGGTCCCTAGGTAGAAAATTTCAGAACATAATTTATCAAATAGTAGCCAGAATTTGTTCAGAGGATGTATGTACTGCATACACATCTGGAGATATTTACAAGGAAATTAATATAATAACATAATGATCAAAGGATCAATCAAAGAAGAAGATATAACAATTATAAATATATATGCACCCAACATAGGAGCACCGCAATATGTACGGCAAACGCTAACGAGTATGAAAGAGGAAATTAATAGTAACACAATAATAGTGGGAGACTTTAATACCCCACTCACAGCTATGGATAGATCAACTAAACAGAAAATTAACAAGGAAACACAAACCTTAAATGACACAATGGACCAGCTAGACCTAATTGATATCTATAGGACATTTCACCCCAAAACAATCAACTTCACCTTTTTCTCAAGTGCACACGGAACCTTCTCCAGAATAGATCACATCCTGGGCCATAAATCTGGTCTTGGAAAATTCAAAAAAATTGAAATCATTCCAGTCATCTTTTCTGACCACAGTGCAGTAAGATTAGATCTCAATTACAGGAAAAAAATTGTTAAAAATTCAAACATATGGAGGCTAAATAACACGCTTCTGAATAACCAACAAATCATAGAAGAAATCAAAAAAGAAATCAAAATATGTATAGAAATGAATGAAAATGAAAACACAACAACCCAAAACCTATGGGACACTGTTAAAAGCAGTGCTAAGGGGAAGGTTCATAGCATTACAGGCTTACATCAAGAAACAAGAAAAAACCAGATAAATAACCTAACTCTACACCTAAAGCAACTAGAGAAGGAAGAAATGAGAACCCCAGAGTTAGCAGAAGGAAAGAATCTTAAAAATCAGGGCAGAAATAAATGCAAAGAAACTAAAGAGACCATAGCAAAAATCAACAAAGCTAAAAGCTGGTTTTTTGAAAAAATAAACAAAATTGACAAACCATTAGCAAGACTCATTAAGAAACAAAGAGAGAAGAACCAAATTAACAAAATTAGAAATGAAAATGGAGAGATCACAACAGACAACACTGAAATACAAAGGATCATAAGAGACTACTACCAGCAGCTCTATGCCAATAAAATGGACAACTTGGATGAAATGGACAAATTCTTAGAAAAGTATAACTTTCCAAAACTGAACCAGGAAGAAATAGAAGATCTTAACAGACCCATCACAAGCAAGGAAATCGAAACTGTAATCAAAAATCTTCCAGCAAACAAAAGCCCAGGACCAGATGGCTTCACAGCTGAATTCTACCAAAAATTTAGAGAAGAGCTAACACCTATCTTACTCAACCTCTTCCAGAAAATTGCAGATGAAGGTAAGCTTCCAAACTCATTCTATGAGGCCACCATCACCCTAATTCCAAAACCAGACAAAGATGCCACAAAAAAAGAAAACTACAGGCCAATATCACTGATGAACATAGATCAACATGATGCAAAATCTTAACAAAATTCTAGCAAACAGAATCCAACAACATATTAAAAAAATCATACACCATGACCAAGTGGGCTTTATCCCAGGAATGCAAGGATTCTTTAATATCCACAAATCAATCAATGTAATACACCACATTAACAAATTGAAAGATAAAAACCATATGATTATCTCAATAGATGCAGAGAAAGCCTTTGACAAAATTCAACACTCATTTATGATTAAAACTCTCCAAAAAGAAGGAATAGAAGGAACATACCTCAACATAATAAAAGCTATATATGACAAACCCACAGCAAGCATCACCCTCAATGGTGAAAAATTGAAAGCATTTCCCCTGAAATCAGGAACAAGACAAGGGTGCCCACTCTCACCACTACTATTCAACATAGTGTTGGAAGTTTTGGCCACAGCAATCAGAGCAGAAAAAGAAGTAAAAGGAATCCAGATAGGAAAAGAAGAAGTGAAACTCTCACTGTTTGCAGATGACATGATCCTCTACATAGAAAACCCTAAAGACTCTACCAGAAAGTTACTAGAGCTAATCAATGAATATAGTAAAGTTGCAGGATATAAAATTAACACACAGAAATCCCTTGCATTCCTATATACTAACAATGAAAAAACAGAAAGAGAAATTAAGGAAACAATACCATTCACCATTGCAACAAAAAGAATAAAATACTTAGGAGTATATCTACCTAAAGAAACAAAGGACCTATACATAGAAAACTATAAAACACTGATGAAAGAAATCAAAGAGGACACAAACAGATGGAGAAACATACCGTGTTCATGGATTGGAAGAATCAATATTGTCAAAATGGCTATTCTACCAAAAGCAGTCTATAGATTCAATGCAATCCCTATCAAGCTACCAACGGTATTTTTCACAGAACTAGACCAAAGAATTTCACAATTTGTATGGAAATACAAAAAACCTCGAATAGCCAAAATAATCTTGAGAAAGAAGAATGGAACTGGAGGAATCAACCTGCCTGACTTCAGACTCTACTACAAAGCCACAGTCATCAAGACAGTATGGTACTGGCACAAAGACAGAAATATAGATCAATGGAACAGAATAGAAAGCCCAGAGATAAATCCACGAACCTATGGACACCTTATCTTTGACAAAGGAGGCAAGGATATACAATGGAAAAAAGACAACCTCTTTAACAAGTGGTGCTGGGAAAACTGGTCAACCACTTGTAAAAGAATGAAACTAGAACACTTTCTAACACCATACACAAAAATAAACTCAAAATGGATTAAAGATCTAAATGTAAGACCAGAAACTATAAAACTCCTAGAGGAGAACATAGGCAAAACACTCTCCGACATAAATCACAGCAAGATCCTCTATGACCCACCTCCCAGAATATTGGAAATAAAAGCAAAACTAAACAAATGGGACCTAATGAAACTTAAAAGCTTTTGCACTACAAAGGAAACTATAAGTAAGGTGAAAAGACAGCCCTCAGATTGGGAGAAAATAATAGCAAATGAAGAAACAGACAAAGGATTAATCTCAAAAATATACAAGCAACTCCTGAAGCTCAATTCCAGAAAAATAAATGACCCAATCAAAAAATGGGCCAAAGAACTAAACAGACATTTCTCCAAAGAAGACATACAGATGGCTAACAAACACATGAAAAGATGCTCAACATCACTCATTATTAGAGAAATGCAAATCAAAACCACAATGAGGTACCATTACACGCCAGTCAGGATGGCTGCTATCCAAAAGTCTACAAGCAATAAATGCTGGAGAGGGTGTGGAGAAAAGGGAACCCTCTTACACTGTTGGTGGGAATGCAAACTAGTACAGCCACTATGGAAAACAGTGTGGAGATTTCTTAAAAAACTGGAAATAGAACTGCCATATGACCCAGCAATCCCACTTCTGGGCATACACACTGAGGAAACCAGATCTGAAAGAGACACGTGCACCCCAATGTTCATCACAGCACTGTTTATAATAGCCAGGACATGGAAGCAACCTAGATGCCCATCAGCAGATGAATGGATAAGGAAGCTGTGGTACATATACACCATGGAATATTACTCAGCCATTAAAAAGAATTCATTTGAACCAGTCCTAATGAGATGGATGAAGCTGGAGCCCATTATACAGAGTGAAGTAAGCCAGAAAGATAAAGAACATTACAGCATACTAACACATATATATGGAATTTAGAAAGGTGATAACGATAACCCTATATGCAAAACAGAAAAAGAGACACAGAAATACAGAACAGACTTTTGAACTTTGTGGGAGAATGTGAGGGTGGGATATTTCAAAAGAACAGCATGTATACTATCTATGGTGAAACAGATCACCAGCCCAGGTGGGATGCATGAGACAAGTGCTCGGGCCTGGTGCACTGGGAAGACCCAGAGGAATCGGGTGGAGAGGGAGGTGGGAGGGGGGATCGGGATTGGGAATACATGTAAATCCATGGCTGATTCATATCAATGTATGACAAAACCCACTGAAAAAAAAAAATAACCAGGAGAATTAAAATAAATCTTCTGTTAAATTCTCTGGTTACTAAAGTTACTTTTCCTCAAAGAATTTACATTTTCTTACATTGAATGAAAAACTATTGGAATAAGTGCCCTTTCAAACATTAACAATCGCAATATTAGTGTGCAGGTTAACAAAGGGGATGAGCTTAAACCATATGGGACTGAATCAATTCAAGATGACCTTTAAAACAACAGTAGATAGAAAATATGTGTCTCAAGATTACCAAAAAAACAGAAGAGTAAAATCTTCCATGTGGTACAACTTTCAAATGAGTAGCAGACCACACTGCCCAGCCCAGCCTTGTTTTTCATGGAATCTCTTTTTCACTTCTCAGAGCAGTCAAACCCAGAGAGTTAACCTAAAGATGACAGTTAAACTCTTCTTAACAATGACTACCACTTACGAGTTGTTCAACATGTGTCAAGCACTTTCTTAGGCACTTTTCACAAACTCTCATATTTACTGTTTGGCAAGATAACTCTTGTTTCCATCTTAACATCATGGGGAGTTAAGTGGAAGTCAGAGAAGGTAATAAGTTGCCCAATTAGCAGGTTGAAAGGATTCGAATCCACCTAGAACCAGTTGACTCTAAAGTGGCTTGTATGTACCAAAACTCTCAGATCATTTCTAAAGGCTTTTACCCACAGATTCCAGAGTCTGTGCAGTAAGATGCAGTGAAGTACAGCGGCTCTGAGACGGCCAAAAGAATGTGAAGAAAAGCTGCATCTGCTTGTCGGTATTCTTTCTAAAGCCCTGACACTACAGAAAATGCAATTAACCAATAAATATTTTTCCCCAATGACCAAAACTTCTCTCCCTTCCCCTCCTCAGGCATCTCTTTAGTGCAGATTTAAAATTATTAATGGTGTGTGGGTGGGGAGGATGGATTAGGGGTGAGGAAGAGGAAAAGAGGTCATGAGTTTGGGAAGAGGAAGAGAAAAGGAGGAAGGCAAAGAAAAATATTACAGTACACAAAGATCCAGTCTAAGAGACCTTATCTCTAGATCTTTGTAAGTGCAGGTCTCACTGATGGGGGTTCAGTGTTTGGCTGTTGCAAGGGATGTTTTTAAAAAACTGATCAGTGTATTGGTTTTAAATTTCTACCTGGCAAAGAGAAACCTGTCTAAAGGAAAAGGAGGCATTCTTAAAATTCTCTGTGCTTTTTCTCTTTCTTTTAATAGGGTCCAGGACCATCCAAGTCATTTTTTCCTCTTACTAAGACTATCTCGCTAGTAAAAAAATTTCATTAATATGTTGCTAAACATCATATGCAAACTTTGAGATAGGTAGACTTCAAGGTTAAAAACTTCACTTACATTGAATGTACAGTTTATGTGTACTCATGATGAATAACATATTGGTATCAATTTTATACAGTTTTGATAAAGCACAACAGAGCCAGACTGAGAGTAGATGTGAGTGTTAGGCCTGACTCTACTGCAAGAGAGATGAACCACATTACGTCTGCCATCCTTCCAGCTGCAACAGGCCATGAATCATCCTTGTAGCATGGTTTCACTATTTTGAAGAATGATAAATATCTAGATTTAATGTAAATGTATAAATAATATTTACGATAAATATGATAAATTAATATTTATGATATTTAGATTTACTGTATATACACCTGAATATAGGGAATTAATCAAGAAGACATTTCCCCTTCCCAAAATAGACCAAGCTTGTTAATAAAGTCAATAAAATAATAAAATGCTTATTTGTGCTCTTCAGTTTATGCACAAATATTTGAATTATTGTATAAAATTTTAATTTGGAAAGTTTGCTCTATTGTATTTCAGGAACCACTTTTGGGGCTTCCGTGGTGGCTCAGAGGCAAAGAATCCTGCCAACGCAGGAGACATGGGTTGGATCCCTGGTCCAGGAAGATCTCACATGCCATGGAGCAGCTAAGCCAGTTTGCCACAACTACCGAGATGGTGCTCTAGAGCCCAGAAGTTGCAACTGCCGAGCCCACGAGCCACAGCTGCTGAAAGCCGTGGGCCTGGAGTTTGTGCTCTGCAAATAAGACGCCACTGCAAGAAAAAGCCCAGGCCCCACAACTAGAGCTGCCCCCGCTCGCTGCAACGAGAGAAAAGCCGGCGCAGCAGTGAAGACCCAGCGCGGCCAGAAACAACAAATGACTGTTTCTACTCCAACTCCCCACATGCTCTTTCCACGTCACAGTCTTCATCATCACCAGAACCCCTTCGTGAGTCCATTTAAATAATCTGAGATAGGATACTTCTGGGAAATCTTATTCGGAAGTTTTATCCCAAGCATTAAGTTCACTTTATCAGGATGTTAGAATGACTGTGGTTGTTTTCAGTCACCCATAGTGATGAGAGCCAAATTTCGTTTTATATATTGTAAAGTTGGGTAATTAAAAGCTTAGTTCTCTAGCACTGTTATCTCTTCCTGGTATATTCAGTTTTTAATCCTTTTATGATGACCTTCTCTATCTTTAATAAACTTTTCTGAGCTAACATTCTTTTTTTCTTATTAATGTAATGACCTCAGCTTTTTTGTTTGTTTAGTATTTGCCTGGTATACCTTTTGTCACCCTCTTTTATTATTTCACACCTGTAATTTTAAGGTGTCTCTCATAAACATTTCATAGCTGGGTTTATCCAATTAAATAATCCCTGTCTTCTAAGAAGAAAATTTAGTCCATTTATATTTCATGATTACATAACTGATATATTTAGAATTACTGCTACTATTTTAATCTTGCATCCTATTTCGTCCTGCTTTTATCTTTTCACTCTTCCCCTACCTTCTTTGGATTGAGTTTTAAAATTCAACATTTTCCATCTTCTATTTTAGAAGTTATACATTCCATTTCCATGTGTTTACTAGTTCCTCTTTCCTTTACTTTTTGCATTTCAATATATTTATTTCAATGTTTAGAGTCAAGCAGTAAGTTTCATAATTTGTATTGAGACAAATTATTTCTCCAAAGAACTATAATCACACAACCCAGACAGTATATGTAAGATTGAACATACATAGCACCATTTTACCAATTACATAAGACAAATTATCAAGTGTACAAATATTAAGTTATACACCCCAACAGGAATATAAAATGTTAGACGTTTGCTCAATTTGTCAGCAGAAACAAATTTCTCCTTTTGTAAGTAAGACAGAAAGAAGTAAAAAAATTTACACTCTCTAACAATTGTAGGCAAACAATTTCCAATAAATACTGGAAAAAAATTAAAGGATTTTCAGAAATTTTGATTTAGAATTATTTTAGCTAAAACAACAGATCATGTCTACCTTTAAAAAAATATTGACTAAACTAATGGTCATATTTCATATGTCCTACATGAGACAAACACAGTGTTTTGCCAAAAATACTCAATAGCTCACTCCTAGTCTTTTTTTAGGACTTCTCTTTTAAGGTGGACCCTGAAGTGCAAACATAAATTAATTTCAAGACATTTTTGTCTGGAGAGATTAAAGATATGTAGCTATATACAATGTGGACTTTACCTGAACTTTACAACCAGAGATTTGTGATTTTCAAAATGGAGCTTTTCATAACAACACAAAATGAAATTTATAGAAAGATATTAAAACCCTGATGCTGGGAAATTGAAGGCAAAAGGAGAAGGGGGCAGACAGAAGATGAGATGGTTAGATAGCATTATTGACTCAAAGCACATGAATTTGCTAGCTCCTGGATTAACCAAAAGGACAGGGGAGCCTGGTAGGCTCCGGGCATGGGGCTGCTGAGTCAGACAGGACTTAGCAACTGGACAACAACAACAAATTAAAAAATCAACATAAAATTTGATCAAAGGCCAACAAAATCTGTGGTTACACAAATCTGACATATACTGTTTTAAATATGGCAGATACAGACATAAAAGAGCAGGCAAGTAGCCATACAGGCCCTCCTATCAACGTCTGGAATGACTGAAGGGATAAACCACAGAGGGCAGTTCCTGGGATGTTAATTCTGCATGATATTAAAAACATACAAGTATCGTGCTGGGTATTTCAGCACCTAGTCGCTCTAAAATTCTTATGTATTGATAAGATTCTGGAATGGGAATAGATTTGAAGATTTATGACCCAATACTGCATGGTTTCAGGAAAGGTCAATTGATCAAAATGAGAAGCATGCTTTAAATAATGAACAGCAAAAACTTTTTGCTAAGTTTTCAAACAAGTTGATCGTAATCCAAACACAGGCTGCAATTCTGCTAAGCTTGAGGCCTGATAAAAATGCTTGTCAATGCTCGTATGAAAGCTTCATTAGGCTTATCATTCACCAAATCTACACGTTGACTAATACATACAATAAATTGGGTCCAGTCTAAAGTTTCAGTTTCAAGGAAATTAAGACATAGAGGAGTCCGGCTTTACTACCTACAACAGTAGGGTCTAAGACTGCTAGTATCTATGAAGTGCAGCTGGATTTTAGAACAATACTTCCCCATATACAAAAGGTGCTTGTTTTTAAAATCTTGGTTCCACTTTTGTCTCAGAAATTTTACTGCATCTTCATATTTCACTCTGCTTTCAATTAATGGGGCTTCCCTGGTGGCTCAGACAGTAAAGAATCTGCCTGCAATGTGGGGGAGCTGGGTTTGGTGCCTGGATCGGGAAGATCCCTTGGAGGAAGGCATGGCAACCCACTCCAATATTCTTGTCCTGGAAGTCTCATGGACAGAGGACCTGGCGGGCTACAGCCCATGGAGTTGCGAAGAGTCGGACATGACTGAGCAACTAACACACTTTCAATTTCTGCTAAGACAACAAACATCAGAGCTCTGCCCAGACCTGTAACACGCTGCTAATTCTTTAGGAAACTTCATTTTTTTTTTGGCCACACCACACAGGGTGTGGGATCTTATTTCCCTGACCGAGGACTGAACCTTTGCACCCTGCATTGGAAGCACAGAGTCTTAACCACTGGACTACCAGGGCAGTCCCAGGAAACTTCATTTTACAAGACGTAACCAGTCTTCCACAGTCTAGCTAAATGGCAGCGCATCACCATTCTTCAGCCAACCAAAAACTTGATGACTTTTCTCCACAAAAGCAGTACTGCCAAAAAAAAAAAAAAAAGCAGTACTGTAAGCTGCTTCACATGTTCTTACCGTGTGCTAACACCACACTTTTTAAGTTCCTCTATACATTTGTTAAAGTCACACTAGATGGATTATGCTGTATATGACTTCACAAGAGGTGGTCACTTCATTTGAGCCACATTAATTTAGGTTAAAAAAAACACTCAGTGGGATTATAAGAAGATAAAAATTTTGCATATAGAATACAGAAGTGATGCAAAGGATGATGGAAGGAAATGAACATCTACTTCAATATACTAAATTTGAAATTCTCAGTGTTTTGTGTATGAGGCTGGGAGTAATGGGAAGTGAAACGATCTTCCTGGCAAGCCCTAGCAAATCTGTGATCTGGTAATGAGGCAACAGAGAGGAAGTTCCCCAAGTTTAGCTCACCTAAGTCAGACTCTTTTTTTTTAAATTTTTAAAACAATTTACATATTTATAATCGGAGGATACTTGCTTTACAATGTTGTGCTGGTTCCTGACTTACATCAACATGAATCAGCCGTAGGTATCCATATGTTTCCTCCCTCTTGAACCTCCCACGCCATCCCACCCATCTCGGTTATCACAGAGCACCAGGCTGAGTTCCCTGTGCTACACAGCAACTTTCCACTAGCTAGATACATGTGTGTGTGCTAGGTCACTTCAGTTGTGTCCGACTCTTCGCAACCCTATAGACCATCGCCAGCCAGGCTCCTCTGTCCATGGGATTCTCCAGGCAAGAATACTGGAGTGGGATGCCATGCCCTCCTCCAGGGGATCTTCCCGACCCAGGGATCAAACCGGTGTCTCTTATGTCTGCGTGCACTGGCAGGCAGGTTCTTATTTGCAGGGCAGGAATAGAGACACTGACATAGGGAACGGACTTGTGGTCACAGCGCGGGAAGGAGAGGGTGGGACATGCTCTCTCAACTCGTCCCACTCTGTCTTTCTGCCGCTATGACCACAAGTCCGTTCTCTGTGTCAGTGTCTCTATTCCTGCCCTGCAAATAGATTCATCAGCAGCATGTTTTCTAGATTCCATATATGTGTGTTAATACACAATATCTGCTTTTCTCTTTCTTGGGTCAGAGCTCTTGTAACTTGCTCTCCTGGTTTTAACTCAATCCTCCCAGGTCCTAGTTAAGCCCTCCGATGGATGTTCTTGGTGAAAGAATAATGAATTTCTATAGTTCACTTGTCTGTTTAGAGGTCATGCTATGTTCCTAGCAAGAATCTCCACTGCACTCCAGAAAATAAATATGTGACCAAGAACATCACAGAATTGCCCAATCTACAGCCACTGGAGTTCTCTTTAGGGTAAGCTGGCTTAGTGTTTTTAATACCATCAAGTGCATCATAAAAGCTTCCACACTATCTAACTCCACCCTTAGTTCTCCAAGTGTGTGGGGCTTCTTAACTTTCTAAATACTTGCATTTCAAAGTGACACCTTCTCTTTACCCTCCTGCCAAACAACAACAACAACAAATAGGAACACTTGAATACTGACGACACTAGTCCCATCTTTCATGCTATACTGTTGAATATTTTATTTCTACCTTCTACAGAAGGACACACACTAAACACTGTTTTGTTTATTATTATTAAAGTTTACCTGTGTTTATCACTTATTTAATCAGCTTTCCTTTCATGTTTTAGACATTCCTTTCCAGGTAACTTTTTTGTATCTGAAATACAAACTTTAGAAGTACTATAACTAAAGAGGTTGGTGGCAAATTCTCTGTTTTGTTTCCATACAGGATAATGGTTGCCTGATGGTATAATTCTAGGTTTAAAGCATTTTCCCTTAACTCAGAAGATATCATTAGACAGGTTTCTCTTGATGCCTGTTAGCTCTTCTCTTCCTGCTCAGAGTTCTGTAGGTGTGATGCATGGGGTTCTTTTGATTTAACCTGGTTGGTATTCACAGTGTTTCCTGAATTTGAGGTTTCATGTCTTTCATCAATTCTGGAAGAAGATCTCAGTCATTACTTCTCGAATATTGCCTTAGCTCAATTCTCTCTCTTCCCTAATTTTGTATTAATAACACCAATGTAATGCCATCTTATTAAATTTTCCATGTCTTCACTTATTCTTTCATATTTTCCATCTGTTAGTCCCTCTGTTCTCCATTCTGGGTAATGACTTCAGAGCCATCTTCCAGCTCAACTAACTCTAATCAGGGGCATCTAATATGCTGTTTTCCCTAGTCATTTTGTTCTTATAAATTCTTTTTAAATCTCTGACAAATTTGCATTTTCAACTTGAATGGTTTCCTGTTCAAGTTTTTAATGTGACCTTTTACTTTTTTGGGCTTCCATGGTGGCTCAGAGGGTTAAGAATCGCCTTCAGTGCAGCAGACCCAGGTTCGAACCCTGGATTGAGAAGATCCCCTGGAGAAGGGAATGGCAACCCACTCCAGTATTCTTATCTGGAGAACCCCATGGACAGAGAAGCATATTTTAAATATAGTTATGTTCTATGATAATTTCCAATATCTGAAGTTCTGGGTGAGGTGGAGGAGTCCAGTTTTGTTGCTTTTGCTACTGAGCATCACTCACAATGACTTTTTCATGTTTTATAATTCTGGATTTTCAGCTCATGCTTGGCTTTGATAATCCATGGGACTCCTGAGGTGTCTGGGTTGAGAATATGTTTCTTTATATGGATTTATGCTTCTGCCAGGAGCCCTGGAGCTCTCTCAACATCTAGGAACTCCAAGTTCTTTCTGCTGGCTTCCAAGACCAAGTGAGTTATGTAAACTCAAACCTAAATGTGTAGAATTCTCAGGGGAGTCTTTTTCATCCCCAGTCAGAGCCAAGGCCAACACAAACAACTGTCCTTGCAGTCTCTCTTTGCTGGAAGTAGATTTCTTTTTTTTTTAAGCAAGCCCATTACTGACTGAAGTGCTTTGAGGGCCTTGACTCTCTGTGGGGAATCTCAATTCCTACACCCTTCCAACTTTCTCAGGCCCAAAGTCTTGTTTCCTGACCCCTGATCGCTCCATGTTCCTGTTTTAGGAACACCTCCAGGGCAGTTCCAACTGTAACACTTACTTATCACTCTGTGTTTTCCATTCTTGGCCCCTGGAGATTTCACGTAATGTCTTCTTGGTTCAGCTATGGGTACACATTTGAATGGATGTGCTTGTATTTTATCTTGCATTTAGGTGATTTTTAGTGGTAGTAGAACAGACTTTCTTGCCCCCCACCCATACTCTACAATCTAAGTAGCTACTGTAACATCACCGACACTTGCAAATTTTTAGGCATTTCTCCTTGGAATAATCAAAAACTGGTATTGCTATCTCACCTCTTTTTTTTTTTAATTAATTCTTTTAGGTCACCTCTATTAAACCTTGAAAACTAGCTTAAATGAAGTTGTCTCAGGCTAATGTTCCTTCTACACGCAACTTAAAAAAAAATAATTTAAAAAATGTATTTACTGCTGTGCTGGGTCTTTGTTGCTGTGCTGGCTTTTTCTCCAGCATGGCAAGCGGGGACTTCTCATTGAGATGGCCTCTCTTGTTGCCATGCACAGGCTCTAGGGCTCCCAGGCTTCGGCAGTTGTGGCACACAGGCTTAGCTGCTCTGCAGCATGTGAGATCTTCCTGGATCAGGGATCGAACCTGTGTCTCCTGCTTTGGCAGGCAGATTCTTTATCACTGAGCCACTAGGGAAGCCCTACCACTCAACTTTATAGATGACTCTCCAGCACATTTTCCTAAATGGAAGAAGCCAAGGCTACATACAAATGATTTTCTTTAGATGGCATTCTGAAAAAGGCAGAATTGTAGAAACAAACGTGATCAGTGATTGCCTGAAGCTGGAGGTGGGAGAGGTTAAGAGAGGGGCGCCAGAAGATTTTTTTCAAATGCTACGTCTTGATCAAGGATGGAGATCAGGCCATCTAGAGATGTGAGAGGGTAGGGTCAGGGGAACCTGTCACGGAAATTCAGCAGAGGGAGCAGTTTGCAGACAGGAAGTGTTGCAGGTTTGTGGATATCACGGGTGGAGGCTGGCTCCGGTGAGTGACTGACATGGGGACTTCTGTGTCCGAGGGCAGCCCTGATGCCTAGGGATGTCCCAGCAAATGGGGAGATCCAACTGCTAATGGTGAGTCCCCCCAGCTAGAGATTTCAGTGCTGGATCCCAGGTCACTGAGTGGGGGTCTGCCTCAGGTTATCAGAACTGCGCCTGTCAGCCCACAGGGCGCGCTCAACCAGCTCCAAGTTCCGGAGGGTCACATGCGACAGGAAGGGTACGTGCGACAGAAACTCTAAAGCTCATTCCTCACTTATTTATTGCTCACACCAGCTGGCATGGGGATCTTAGCTCTGCAACCAGGGAGCGAAGCCCTGCCCCCTGCAGGGGAAGTGCAGAGTCATAACACTGAATCACCAAGCAAGTCCCATATATTCTTTTTTTTTTTTTTCAAGTAAAAGATGTGTTTGTTGTTTGTGGAAACTCTCTGGGAAAAATCTTAAGGAATTTCAAAATTATAAATCTGTGTGACAATGAAGAGAAACAGTATCTACTGAATTCAGAGTTATTTTGTGTGTGTGTGTGTGTGTGTGTGTGGAGAGAATCTTACGATTATCTTTCAGACAAATGCTTTTAACATAGCTGAAAATAACGGTATTCTGCTGTTCTAATCATAACAAACTTTCATTCTTTTCCAAGTCCCTTCCTATGCAACACACACACACACACTCACACACTTTACCTGAGGTTAAAAAAAAAGTGCAAGGATATAACGTGAGTTGCAAAAAAACATGACTAGAGAGCAGGATATTTTTTTACCCCTTGTGCCGTTTTTCCACCTCAGAAATGAGGAAAATGGAACAGACGATTGTTCAGGGCTGTCGGGCTCTTATATCAGGTGTCCTCTGACCTCGGAAGAACCTGAGTGTGACCTGGAGGCAGGGAGCACGTGCATAGCTGTACTGGCTGGCCACCGAGCATCCCTCTTTCCACAACTTTCCCCTCTGCCATCCAGACAGTGGTCCAACCAGGGCCTCCCACTTCCCTTCACCCAGTCTGTCAATTAACTGCTTTACAAGTTCACCCAGGTTTCTAAGCCATCTTGAAAACAAAGAGTAAAGCAAATCCCAAGTCTTTTTTGCCACACTAAAGAAGATGGTCATCACTGGGTAGAGAAAATTGAAAGTACAGGATGGGGACCACCCTGGCGGTCCAGTGGTTAAGACCCCATGCTTCCATTGCAGAGGGCATGGGTTCAATCCCTGGTAGGGGAACTTAACATCCCACATGCTGCTTGATGCAGTCAAAAAAGAAGAAGAAGAAGAAGAAGAAGAAAGTAGAGGATGAAAACAACAGTGCAAAAAAGAGGAAAAACTGGGTGATGGCAAGACAAAGAGGACCACTTATAATGCAGAGTTCCTGGTACACTGTGGGGGCATAGCATGTGTTGAACGACTGAGTGTTTCCATGAGAACTGATGGTATTAATTTTTACACTTAGGGAGGTTTTACCTGACCTGAGACACACGAATTTAAAAAATAAACAATCATTTTGGGGCGAAAACATGTTAAGGTCAGATTCTGGTCTTTAAGGAACATCTTCAAAGTATACACGCTTCAGAAATAACTGTTTTTTAAGTGGGAAGGAAATTCATCCTCCTCTTTTTAAATACTTTATAAACTGGGACAGCAAGGGTTTTCATTTGTTTGTTTTTTTTTCCACGTTGCAGTTTCAAACGACTCCCTCTAAAACTGATGATTTGCTTGTACAACAACTGAAACAAGTTACATTTTGTTCCTAAGAGCTGACTTCTAAATATCTCTATAAAAATCTTCACTGGGATTTATTAACATTTTTTAGCTCATGAAAGCGGGACATAGACAGTCAAGGTGCAGCTAGTTGAATTTGCGTATTAAGGTGTTCAGTGGAGATACCTATTTCCATAAAACGGCTTAAAAGGCAATGAAAAAAGAGAAAGTTCTAGAATATTCCTCACTTGCATTCTGTGATGGAAAAGAACGATGTACACTGTGGGCTGATGTCTGAAGCATAAGAGTGTGCTCAGTCTCAGAGGTGGAGACAGAGCGGCCTGGAGGGGAGGGGAGGGAGGGTCCATCCTCATGCTTTACTCACGGCCATTCCTGCCACAGAGCAAAGTCAGAGGGCCTGCGTCCATGCATTTGGCAGTGCACATTTTATCTCCGTGGCAACGATGCCAACACGGGCACTAGCCAGCCACTGGAATAGACCGCAACTGATCTCTTGAAAATGATTTGTGAAGAAGCTCACCCACCCACAAAGGCAAGTCTGACTGTTTCCTCAGCTGTACCGACCAGAACTGTCAGAAACAGCACTTTCTCATCCATATATCAAAAGCCAAATGCTCATTCAATCACCTTCATATCAAAGTTCTGACTTAGAGGGAAGACTGTGGTCATAAATCTTTCACAAAGTGAGTTATTTAAAAGAAAAACAAATAGGTTTTGTTCATTTTGCAAATAGGGGTTATTAACTGGTCAAGCAGAAGATGAAGGGAATCCGACACTGGAATAAACTCTTGGAAGAAAATAAAGACTCATATAAGGCAAGATTTAGGTCTGGGCTGTGAATCTCAAGGCCAGGTGCTGGGTTGTACAATGAAATTAGAGAGGCAAGACTCTAATCCTGAAGAAGAGTTGTTTAATGCTGGGACTTTCAATGCACTGCTGGTTAAAATAATAATAATAATAACAATAATAATAATGAGTCCTCCCTTCAAAGGTAAACAGATAACATTGTTATATGAGTCTCCGTGAATAGGTTGTGTTTTGTTGTGCACAGAAAATTGTTCAATTCTCATCCATCCTACTCTTGTTAAACTGTTTAATGACACAGTCCCCCTGGAAGACACTCATTCCCATCAGGGTCAGCTTACTTGACTGTTAAAATGCTATAATGATAGTGATACTTACAGAGAGCTCTATGGTCCATGAAGTGCTTTCACACATACAACTTTATTTGATCCAGATCATCAAAGGATACACTTACAAAATGGAAAGTATCCTGACTGCTGACTCTTTAGTGTCCATTATATGTCATGCCAAAGATTTACTGTATATGTGTATATATATATATATATATATATATGTATGTATATATATGTATATGTGTATACACACATACAAATAATGTATATATACATACATATACACCAAGCTATATGTTACTCAGTTTGTAAAGGGATTATTGGATTAGACTCAGTCATGTCCGACTCTGCGACTCCATGGACTGTAGCGCGCCAGGCTCCTCAGAATACTGGAGTGGGCTGCCATTCCCCTCTCCAGGGGATCTTCCTGACCCAGGGTCTCCTGCATTGTAATCAGATTCTTTACCATCTGAGTCACCAAGGGAAACCCATGTTATTATATATAACGCCAAAAATGTATTGTATGTATGTATATAAATATATATGAGCTTCCCTGGTGGTAAATGTAAGTATATATGAGCTTCAGATGGTAAAGAATCTGCCTGCAATGTGGAGACCTGGGTTCGATCCCTGGGTTGGGAAAATCCCCTGGAGAAGGGAATGGCAATCCACTCTAGTATTCTTGCCTGGAGAATCCCATGGACAGAGGAGCCTGGTGGGCTACAGTCCATGGGGTCGCAAAGAGTTGGACATGACTGAGCGGCTAACCTTTCATCTCATTTTTCTTCATGTGTGTATATATACACATACATATAAATTATATATACATACATACAAACATACACATACACCAAGCTATACATTACTCAGTTTGTAAGGGATTACTGGATTACTTTAAATTTCTTAAGGACACCTTACCTGTTTCTGTATTTCTCTTCCTTTAATTCTGAACTCCATTGCTATAGAGACTATTCTTCCCTTATTCTTGCTAACACTTCCAGTGCCCTTACTAGATACTAACACAACAGGGAAAGCCCACCTTAATGTGAACAAGATGAATAACCCCAAAGCCAGTCATACTAATCTGCACTGCTGGGCTTTCTTTCACATCTAACCCTTACTCAACATATAGTTGCCCTCTCAGTAAACTCTATCTGGTGGAAAAATACAGAAAGTGCTGTAGAGCCCTCAGCAGGGTGTGAATGAATCGAGTTTTTGAAAACGCTCGCACTGACACTCTTAAGAGTAATATAAACTGCCAAAAAGTGGGCCAGAAAAAGGAAAACGCTAAATTCTTGTTTTGGATTTCAGAGCTTAGCTATTTATCCCAAATTTCTGCTTTGATTTTATTATAATTTTCTACCTTCCCCAGAAAATAAGAGATTTCATTGAATTTAAACGTTTAAGTTCAGTCTGAAATCAAATAGAGAGTGGTCTGGTTTTAAAAAATTGGTTGTTAGTCGCTCAGCAGTGTGCGACTCTTTGGGATCCCCATGGACTGTAGCCCACCAGGCTCCTCTGTCCAGTGAACTCTCCAGGCAAGAATACTGGAGTGGGTAGCCATTCCCTTCTCCAAGGGATCTTCCCGACCCAGGGATCAAACCCTAGTCTCTCGCATTGCAGGCAGATTCCTTACCACCTGCGCCACAGGGAAGCCACAAGAATGCTGGAATGGGTCGCCGTTCCCTTCTCCAGGGGATCTTTCTGACCCAGGGTTAACTTCTGCCTAACTATACTAGCCTTTTCCATGTACTACTACAGAGCTATAGATTTTCATAGTTACATTTCATAAGTCTAAGATGTAGATATTATCATTATTAAATACTCAGGGGAACAGTTAATATAAGTGAACTTCTTGTTATATTCTTCGCAACAAAAGCCCTGTGTATTCACACTTACTTTTACTTTACCACAAAGTTAGATCATGCTCCCATGTAACTTGCTCACAGGAAAGGAAGACGTAACTGGCTGACCACGCTGTTTCTGCAGATGCCACTTCCCCAGCACCTAGTAGCAGTGACTTTTTTGAGTTGTAAAATTGTGGTTTTTAGTAGTTTATATAAAACACTATAACCCCCATGCATCTCACCTCTAATTCTACACACTACATAATTTTAAAAAATTTCTTGAAGATTTATTACAGCTTGCCAAATACTGACAATTTTCTTATATAGGAATAGCACAAAGCTGTCAGGCATTATATTACATTTTAGAAAACATTCCTAGATTTTGCTGAATAGTGTTCATGAGATTCTATATTTTTGTTTAGTATTTTACTTTAATAATGTGGTGAACAGCAGAAGAGGCACAAAAGAGTGACTTTTCAATCCTCTGATTGAAGGACATTGTAGAAAAGGAAGTATCTTCTTTCAGTAAAATAAATGAAGAAAAATACAGAAATAATAATTAATCCTTGTAATCAGAAGGTTAAAACTTATAGAATATTTAAAAGAAATTCTAAACTCACAAATAGGTGTAGAATGTCTTCAAAACCCAAAGGATGTGCATTCAACAAAAGAATTCATTTCCAGCCTCCCAGTTATTTTGCTTATTGTTACCACCCATCATAAACTCTAACCCTTCATAACCACGTGACCTTTCCCCACTTAAAATTCCATCGTTATCTGAAGGCTATCAACAACTCGTAAACTTTCTGACTTCTGCATGCAGAATTAGGATAAAATTACTAGCCCTATTCTACTCCACAGGACTGCTGTAAAGATCGATCTTTTCTTACCCAAACTTGTTGAAATCAATTAAGAGTATCATATTATTTCACCTATTTCACAAGTTTTCCAAACATTTTTAGTAAATCAAGAGTGAAGCAAAGTAAATTGTTAATGAATTTTCTACCCTTGTGATGTTTTTGATATTTATGTTATTGAGAGAATGAAGATTATCCAATTTTCCTGAATTCAAAGTGGTTGATGATAGCACTGTTTCATCCAAAAAAGACAACTCATTTTTTTGATGATAGAAGATTGCATCAAGAGATTAAATTCAAATCTTCCTCTATCAAAAAAGAAATCAATCCACATTAAAGTTTAGCAATGGCTTGTTTTTACATTTCAGATGGATCAGTCATAAATATTTAGTCCAATATGAAAACCATTTTCACTCTAAAATACTCCTGCAAAACAGTTTAACTTATTGGTGCATCTATATTAGGGTAAATTGAGTTAATGGAAAATGGTAACTTCATAGCCTTTCATGCCTCTGAAACCCTAGAGAAGCTACAAATCTCATCATCAGAGGCTGGTATTGGAAGCTGATATTTGCTTTGCTAGAATGGAACCGTGAGTCCTTTGACTGTAAACAATGCTAAAAATAGCTCCTGGAAGGTATCATTTTGTGTGATAATATTTCACCAGAAGAGAAGAAAAAATATTCTTTAATCCTGAACAAAACCTCTTCAAAGTTTATGTTCTCAATAAACCTTTCACTGAGAACTGAAAATATAACTTAGTAATGCAATAAATGCCCTAACAAATATATCAGATTTTTCACTTAATGCTTTTTACAGGCTTAAACCAAATGGACTAAAAGGAAATCACCTTTTACAGTCCGATTCCTACAGGAAGAATGCCTTGCTGTTATGCTTTTTAAAGAAGGCATGGTGAATTTATATCAACTTTGGCAAATCTTAGAGGCATGATAAAAGGAAGAAAAATATCAGTGCAGTTAACATTCCACAGAACTCTTTCTTCACATGTTTATTTCCTTAGAAACTGGACATGATCCAAGATAACAAGAAAAATGTAAAAAGGAAAGTTTTTTTTAAAGGCAAACATACAGTTTAGCATCCTGTGCTGATATAGAAGAGATAATGTTTCCCTACCCCTTAAAAAAAAAAAAAAAGGAATTGCTGCCTTGTAGGTTAAAGATATTAAATGGTTAGGATTGGAGAAAATCACCAAAACCAGTTCTCCATTTAAATTCATGAAAGAATATTCAGTTAGGTCAGAGCTTATGTGTTATTAAAGTTTGGTTCCAGGCAAATGTAAAATATATTTTCTGGAGACTCTCGGTTTCTTTATCTTATGACACTGCATCTGGAATTTGAAAATATGATTTCATTATGATGTAAAGAAGTGGTGGCCTATGTGTTTACATCTAAAACAAGACTTGGATTAAGACTGACAAGTTGGGTGTCCTCTACAAGGGGTTGATGATCTTTAGGATGAAAAGTCAAATAGCTTTTAATGCTTATTGCTCCTACAAGAAGCCTCCTATCTCTCCTGCAAAGAGTGTCCTGTTGGCCGCACAATGAACCAACTACCTGCTGAACTAATCATCCCTGAGTGTCACAAAAGACATGACCAGCCAGCAACTGACACCTTTGTTCTAAATACTATGGGAAGGACTTTCCTGGTGTTCCAGTGGTTAAGAATCTGCCATGCAATGCATGGGAGGTGAGTTCGATCCCTGGTCAGGGAACTAGGATCTCATATGCCGTGGAACTACTGAATCCAAGCTCTGTAACCTGACCGAGCCTCCGGGCTCGGGAACCTAGGTGCCACAAGGAGACAGCCCATGTGCCAAAATGAAAGATCCCACATGATGCAACTAAGACTCAATGCAGCCAGATAAATAAATAATAAATGTTTTAAAAAAATACTACAGGAAGGTACACAAAGGAGACAAAGCATTTATTGAAGATTCACTATGTGCTAGAGACTTTTCATACATAGTCTCCCTTATTCAGCATTCAGAGCTATGAGATGATCACTATTATCTTTTCTTACAGATGAGAGAACTGAGGCTCAGAGGGGAGGAGCCTGCAGCCAGAGTCACACAGCAAGTGGGGGTAAAACATGTTACATGTCTCGAATGTAGAAGCTCTCTTCTATATCACCCTTCTAAAGTCTCTATTCATATCTTTCTCTCCTCATTATAAAAGTAAGATGTATCACTCTAGAGAATTTAAAAAATCTTGAAACATATAAAAGAAAATAAAACATCTCATATGTCTAAAAATTAGATAATGATTTTTTTAACTCATTCAATGTTTACTACTGTGTATATAGGTCTGAGCAAATACACCATTTTACTTCTTTGCAATTTTTATCACTGCATGGGCTTCCTTGGTGGCTCAGTGGTAAAGAATCTGCCTGCCAATGCAGGAGACTCAGGTTTGATCCCCAGGTTAGGAAGATCACCTGGAGAAGTATTCCTGCCAGCATTCTTGGCCTGGAAAATCCCATGGACAGAAAAGCTTGGTGGGCTAAGTCAATGGGGTCAGACATGACTTAACAATTAAATGATGACAATAACAGAAAGAAAAATCCCTGCGTGCATTTTTTCACATAAAATTTCCTTTGAAAATCCAAATTTAAAAAGCCCTCTTTAAATTCCTGAAAGTCGAACTTAAGTCCATACTGAGTTCACATTAGTTTCTGGGGGTCAGGAATCCAGGAAGAGCTTAACTGGGTAGTTTTGGCTCTAGGTCTCTCACAAGGTTGCAGTCAGGCTAACGCTTAGGGCGACAGTCACTGGAGGCACTGCTGGGCTTGGTGAACCCACCCCAGGAGGCTCAGTTACACGGCTGTCGGCAGGAGGCCTTAGCTCCCCACCACGCGGGCCACTCCCACGCGGGAGGAAGTGTTCACATGACGTGGTTGCTGACTTCCGGGAATCGGTGAACACAGAGAGAGGGGGCAGTCAGAGGCAAGATGGCGGCCTCACTCCACCATTTCTGCCGTGTGCGACTGGTCACCAAGGCCAATCCCAGTACAGACAGAGAGGGTCCACCCGAGGGTGAGACCACCAGAAGACAGGATCACTGGGGGGCCATCGTGGAGACTGCGACACCATACTGATGACTGTGGGAGAGATCTGGTGTTTTTTTAACCGTGGCGAAGCACAAGCAGTGAGATTTTATTATCTTGAGCTCCAAAATCACTGTGGATGGTGCCTGCAGCCATGATATTAAAAGATGCTTGCCCCTCAGAAGGAAAGCTATGAAGACCTAGACAACATATTAAAAAGCAAAGACATCACTTTGCTGACAAAAGTTCGTATAGTCAAAACTATGGTTTTTCCAGTAGTCATATACAGATGTGAGAGTTGGACTATAAAGAAGGGTGAGCCCTGAAGAATTGATGCTTTCAAACTGGGGTGTTGGAGATGATTCTCAAGAGGCCCTTGGACTGCAAGGAGATCAAACCAGTCAATCTTAAAGGAAATCAACTCTGAATAATCACTGGAAGGACTGATGCTGAAGCTGAAGTGCCAATACTTTGGGCATCTGATGTGAAGAGCCAATTCACTGGAAAAGACCCTGATGCTAGGAAAGATTGAAGGTAGGAGGAGAAGGGGGCGGCAGAGGATGAGATGGTTAGACAGCATCACCAACTCAATGGACATGAACTTGAACAAACTCAGGGAGACAGTGAAGGACAGGGAAGCCTGGTGTGCTTCAGTCCATGGGGTTGCAAAGAGTCAGATATGACTTAGCGACTGAACAACAATGACAACAAAACATATGTAACCTAAAATCTGTTATATTGAAGTATATAATTCAGTGACATTAACTGCATTCACAGTATTGTTCAACCATCACCAGTGCCTACTTCAAAACCTTTTTCATCACCCCAAATAGGAAATCTATATCAATTTAGCAACACTTTTAATTAAAATGATGTGACAATAATACTAAAGACAATTTTTGAAAAGTAGAAAAACAATTACCTCAAATTCTGCTACCCAAACACAACTACTTTTATTTTGTATATTACATTTCAGTCACAGTTCACAGACATAATTTTCAAGTTAATATATTAATATATACACAATTTTTAATTCTGCCTTTTTCCAAAAATAATTTGATGCATTCCCTATGTTTTCAAAGTTTTCATAATACCATCCTAACACTGTTGTGTAATATTCCACTGGGTTGGGACCTCCCCAGTGGTCCGGTGGTTAAGAACCCACCCTGCAAAGCAGGGGATGTGGATTCCATCCCTGGTTGTGGAAGTAAGATCCCACATGCCACAGAGCAACAAAGCGCACACACCACAACTACTGAGCCTTCTTCTCTGAAGTCACGCGCCACAGCTAGAGAGTCCATGCACTGCAATGAAAGGTCCTACATGCTGCAACTAGATCCAAAGCAGCTCCCCCCAAAAGTCTCAAAGAATGTTAAAAAAAATTCCATTGGGTTCATGAGTCATGATATATTAAATGTCCCCTCATTCCCTTAATCTTGGTTAAGTCTTTACTTCTAAAAATTTAAAAGTACAACACAGTAATGAGAGTCTTTGGGCAACTAGGCTTTCACTCCATCATTTATTTTCTTGGGAGAAGCACTGAAGAGTCAGATTCAGCTCAGTTCAGTTCAGTCACTCAGTCGTGTCTGACTCTTTGCAACCCCATGAACCGCAGCACACCAGGCCTCCCTGTCCATCACCAACTCCCAGAGTTTACCCAAACTCATGTCCATCGAGTCGGTGATGCCAGCCAACCATCTCATCCTCTGTTGTCCCCTTCTCCTTCTGCCCTCAATCTTTCCCGGCATCAGGGTCTTTTCAAATGAGTTAGCATTCCACATCCGGTGGCCAAAATATTGGGAGTTTCAGCTTCAACATCAGTCCTTCCAATGAACACCCAGGACTAATCTCCTTTAGGATGGACTGATTAAACCTCCTTGCAGTGCAAGGGACTCTCAAGAGTCTTCTCCAACACCACAGTTCAAAAGTATCAACTCTTCAGTGCTCAGCTTTCTTTATAGTCCAACTCTCATATCCATACATGACTCCTGGAAAAACCATAGCCTTGACTAGACGGACCTTTGTTGGCAAAATAATGTCTCTGCTTTTTAATATGCTGTCTAGGTTGGTCATAACTTTCCTTCCAAGGAGTATGCGTCTTTTAATTTCATGGCTGCAGTCATCATCTGCAGTGATTTTGGAGCCCCCAAGAAAGAGTCAGATTACTAGGTCATAAACTTGATTCCCCAGGCTTCCTATTGGAAGTCACATCTCAGCTGTGGAGAAGGAAATGACAACCCACTTCAGTATCTTTGCCAGGAGAATTCCATGGGCAGGAGAACCTGGTGGGCTACAGTCCATGGGGTCGCAAAGAGCAGGACATGACTGAGTGAGTAACATTCACGCACTCTCAACTGAGCCCTTCCTCACTTGGCCTCTGCCTCCAGTCTAATCCCATCTCCTTTCACTCTCCTTACACTTACTACACTCTTACCACCTTCATTCTTAAACACATATTTCCTGAGTGCCTACTGTGTAAAGGGCTATGTCATAGGTACAAAGGATATAGAAACAAAATAGTCAAAATTTCAGCTTTCATATGGCTTACAACTTGCCAATGCTATTTCTTTAAAAAAAAAAAAAATCATACTGCCACATTTTCTTGTCTTCACGTACTCATCACCCTCTGAGATTACTTGGGTCGTTTTATTACTTGTTTATTGTCCTAGATGCTCTGGAAGGTAAACTCTGTGAAAACAAGATCCTCATCTGTGCATTCCCAAGTATGCGGAACATTGAGACGATGCTAAGCCATATTTCTTGAATGTGCCATAAGTGAATGTGTTTGCAGCTTTTAACATGTTTCCATAATGTTTTCTACACTGTTTACCAGTTTCCAGTGCCAGCAGCAGTAAATAAACGGGTCCATTTCTCTACACCAGCACTGGGGTTTAAGAAGGGCTTCTCATTGCCGTGGCTTCTCTTGTTGCTCAGCGTGGGCTCTCGGGTGCTTGCGCTTTAGTAGTTGTGCCTCATGGGCTTAGTTGCCCCTTGGCAGGTGGAATCTTCCTGCAGCAGCGATTGAACCCATGTCTCCTGCATTGGCAGGCAGATTCTTAACCACTTGACCACCAGGGAAGTCCTGTCTTAATGTCTTGATTTCCTTCTACCTACTAGGCCCTGGACTTCCCTGGTGCCTCAGATGACAAAGAATCTGCCTGCAATGCAGAAGACCCAGGTTCAATCCCTGGGTCGGGAAGATCCCCTGGAGAAGGGAATGACAGCCCCCGCAAGTATTCTTGCCTGGAGAATCCCATGGACAGAGGAGCCTGGAGGGCTACAGTCCATGGGGTCCTGAAGAGTCAGACACCACTGAGTGACTACCACATACAGACATACACCAGGACCGAGGGTGCTGACCTTAAGTTCAGCTTCATCAAGACCACAAAGCAAAGGCCTTCCTTTTACCCTGCCATCCTCATTCCTCCTTTTCTCTTCCCAACCCTCCTGTTCAAATGGTCCCCAAACAGAGTGACTCAACCACATGTGAACCTTCAGGGCCCTCAGAGCTGTAGCAGATCAAGCTGACATGCACTGAAATATTGAGTAACTGCATCGCGTGTTTGGAGAGGGATTACTGTTAACTACTTACATGTCCAGGACTGATGCTGAACTTAGTCTGGAGAAAACATTTCTTGCCATGTTTGTTTTTGTTTTATGGTTCAAGGACTGGAAAATAATTTATCCTACTCCACGGTATGATGTATGTTATAAATACAAGAACCATCAGAGGAGGGATTTTTTTAATTTTTAGAAAGATTATTTTATATATTTTCATAAAAACACAGCATTTCTCCTTACATTAGAATGTGCAATTTAGAGAGTGATTTTTAGCAATGAACCTGCAGGGTGCATTCCAACTGCAGAAGAGTTAAGAACTGGTCCCTTACATTCTTCTCCTACTTCTAAGCCCTTGCCTTTGACCTTTCATTTTTGGTCTCTATACCTGTATGAATCTGCATATGATTATATCACTGTTATCAAATAGACTACAAGAGCTTCTGGAGTTTGCAAACGGCTGTTCTCAGCACAGAAGTAGTTACTACATTAGAGAGACTTCAGCCCAATGATTGCCCTGCAGATAACTCCCATGTCCATTAACAGGAGGTTAGCCAGTCTTAAAAATGGCAGGGAACTGGCTTTGTGCATGGGAGCCCAGTCTTACAGCCACAACTGACATAAATACACTGCCATGGGTAAAATAAGGACTTCCCTATAGCTCAAACGGTAAAGAATCTGCCTGCAATGCAGGAGACCAGGGTTCGATCCCTGGGTCAAGAAAATCCCCTGGAGAAGGGAATGGCAATCCACTCCAGTATTCTTGCCTGGAGAATCCTATAGACAGAGATGCCTGGCGGGCTACAGTTTGTGCAGTCGCAAAGAGTCAGACACGGCTGAGTGACTAACACACACACACGTGTAAAATCAACAGCTCGAGCTCAGCGCGGTGCCCTGTGATGACCTTGATGCGGGGGATGGGAGCAGGAGGGAGGCTCAAGCGGGAAGGGATATATGTATACCTAGAGCTGGTTCGAATTGTTGTAGAGCAGAAACTAACACAGCATTGAAAGCAATCATACGCCAATTAAAAACACAAAACCCATCACTAACAAGGTGTTGACAACAAACTCATGATCCCTTCCTATTTGGTTCCCTCCTGCCCTGTGGTGTGGGGGTGCCTAGGCTTTTCCAAGAGGCCGGTCTCTTAAAGAATAATGTGACTCCCGCTCTCTCAGAGTGTGAGAAGGTTGCGGATCTGGGGGCATGAGTGCTATGAAGGGTGGGTTGACGATGAGCACAAAGTAGGCTGAGGCAGTCTTTACTGAACGTAAGCACAGCCTTTGGGCTGTGCATTTCTTTCTTCTTGCCTTTAATGCTCCATTCAGCTCTTTATAGAAAATGGTTCATAACGGAAAGATGCTATTCCAAACCCACTTGGGCTTAGAGGTCCCCCCTCCCCAAGCTGGCATAACTGCTTAGCTGTTTATTTTCTTGAGCGCTAATTCTATCTTTACAGCTGAAATAAGAGAACTATAAATGGAGAGAATTTTTAAAACTACACATTATCATCTGGGGTCCAGGTACTTAGAATTGCCAGGTATATGGAAGAAAGGGTGGATTTAGTCATGTCTCCAACATAAGGCAGAAGTCACAGCCATGACACAGACCACTAAAAAAAAAAACAAACTCCTCTGTGTCTTAAAATCAACAATATCAGCATATTGCAAAAAACGGAGACATGCATTTACAGATCATGTGTAAACATATGGAAGCATTTAAAAATGATTGCTTGGGAACTTGTAAGGAAAATTTTAAAGAATATTGAGGTCACTTTAGAGTGGATGGAACAAACATAGGCTTTCCTGGTAGTCAGTGTAAATAACTGTTACATATATATATGTGTGTATATATATATAAATGAAAGAAAGTGAAAGTGTTAGTCACTCAGCTGTGTCCAACTCTTTGCGACCCATGGACTGTAGCCTGCCAGGTTCCTCTGTCCATGGAATTCTCCAGGCAAGAATAATGAAGTGGGTTGCCATTCCATTCTCCAGGGGATCTTCCTGACCCAGGGATCGAACCTGTGTCTCCTATATTGCAGGCAGATTCTTTACAGTCTGAGCCACCGGGAGAGCCCCATATATAATGGTGGGGGGCATTCCAATTCAAGAAACATGTTAACTTTCTTGCTGCTATGCAGCTTGGCGCATTTTAACACATTCCCAAGTTTCACGTCTATATGTAGGAAAAACCAGATCTAGAGGAGACAGCTGAGGTGGTGCAATGGCCACTGCCCCCGGAGTCAGGGCTGTCCAAATGCCACACTTTGAAATTCCATTCTGGATACCCAGGAGAGATATGCTCAATATTCAACAAAATCGAAGAATTTGAAAACTGAAAATTTCTCAGATGTTCTCAGAGAGAGAAAATCCTGGGGCAGAGTCAGAGGATTTGGATTTAAGCCTACAGCTATACGAGAAAGAAAGAAGCAAGAGAATAAAAGCCTGGACAGGAGTCTTTCAGCAGCAAAATCTAATCCCCTCACAATATATTCTGGTGAGATACTGGTTAGAAATTGATCAGAATTTATGCTCTGCTCTGCACCATCCAATTTGGTAGCCACAAGTCACAGATGACTATCAAATTAAAATCAATTAAAATTAAATAAGATAATGATGCCTATTTAAATTAATTAAAATGAAACAAGATCAAAATTTAGTACCTCCATTGCCATAACCACATTTTAAGTTAATGTCCCAATATGGCTAGTAGGTACCATATCAGACAGTATAGATAGAAAGCATTCCTATCAATGCATAAATAAAGATCTTTCCAATATCTGCTGCAGCTTCTAGAAATTTCTAAAATAATAATTAAAAAAAGAATTATGTCATTTATATAGGAGAAGAATTTTATACTTTAGATGAAGAGTAGAGACTGGATTGAGAAAATCAGTGAATATAGATACAAAGAAGAGGGTTAGGTGAGAGATTACTCCAAAGATGTGGTGGCTGGTAAGAGAAGAAGCCTAAAATCATGATGGATGGAAGATGTCCCCGTGGAAACATTTTTCACTTCCTTGGGAAGAAGAGACATCAGAATTCTTTCAGCATCACAACTTGAAAGTCAGGAATGTGAGGTAGCTGAATTCTAAGAAAGGAGAGTAAAGCCTGATTTGACCACTGGATAAAATTAGAACTGTGGTTACAATTTTAACCTTCAGTCAAGGGTGACAAGAAATGAGAGGTGGAAAAATCCCATTTGTCTTCATCTTTATAAAAATAATATATATTTAGTTCCATGTGGAGACAAAGGCATGGAACCTGGTCTAATTTAAGTAGCCTCCAAGGTAGCTGAGCCAATATATAAAAAATGTTGGCCATCCAGGGACTTCTCTGGTGGTCCAGAGGTTCAGAATCTGCCCTGCAACGCAAGGGATGCAGGTTTGATCCCTGATCAGGGAACTAAGATCCCACACGCCATGGGGCAACTAAGTCCGAGTGCACCACAACCAGAGTCCAGGCACTGCAACAAAAGATCCTGCATCATGCACGGAAGATCCTGTGTGGTCTAACTAGTGAACACAAGTGAAGTGAAGTGAAAGTCGCTCAGTCGTGTCCGACTCTCTGGAATTCTCCAGTCCAGAATACTGGAGTGGGTAGCCTTTCCCTTCTCCAGGGGATCTTCCCGACCCAGGAGTCGAACTGGGGTCTCCTGCATTGCAGGCGGATTCTTTACCAACTGAGTTATGAGGAAAGCCCTGTGGTCTAACTAAGATACAACCAAATAAATAAACATTAAAAAAAATGTTGGCCATCCAAGTAGATGCCCAAAGTGGCGGACAGGTGCGGCCAATCAGACCATGGGACAACACTGACTTCTCTAGTTGACATATCTTTCTTGTTTTGCTAAAGGTTGGGGAAAAATAAAAAATCAGTTGCTTATCTCACATAATTTACGGAGAAAAGTAGCTGGTTTCTAACCTTTTTTTTTTCCTCCCAGAACATGCTGCCCCCTCGAGGCCACAAGAATATACACACATGTAAAGATAATGCACGGGCTTCCCTAGTGGCTCAGAAAGTAGACTCTGCCTGCAAAATAGATGATCCGGGTTCGATCCCTGGGTTGGGAAGATTTCCCTGGAGGAGTGCATGGCAAACCACTCCGGTATTCATGCCTGGAGAATCCGATGGACAGAGGAGCCTGGTCAGTCCATGGGGTCACAAAGATATAGACACGACCAAACAATTAACACTTTCACTTCCAGTTTTTTCAAAGATAATGCATAAATAAAGGTCAGTTATATCCAAATTAATAGGATCAACAGTAAGATATAGTGAAAAAGAAGGGAGATGGTTGGTTATGTCTATTGTCCAAAAGCCTTTAGAATAAAGATGAGAAGCAAAGGTTCACCTAGTCAAAGCTATGATTTTTCTTGAGGAAGGCAATGGCACCCCACTCCAGTACTCTTGCCTAGAAAATCCCATGGATGGAGGAGCCTGGTAGGCTACAGTCCATAGGGTCATGAAGAGTTGGACACGACTGAGCGACTTCACTTTCACTTTTCCCTTTCATGCATTGGAGAAGGAAATGGCAACCCACTCCAGTGTTCTTGCCTGGAGAATCCCAGGGACGGGGGAGTCTGGTGGGCTGCTGCCTATGGGGTCGTACAGAGTCGGACACGACTGAAGTGACGCAGCAGCAGAGAAGCAACCAACATTCATAAACCTCAAATAAACCTTAAGAGTTTCATGCTGAAGCTCCAGTATTTTGGCCATCTGACGCGAATGGAAAACTCATTGTAAAAGCCCCCGATTCTGGGAAAGATTAAGGGCAGAAAGAAAAGAGGGCATCAGAGGATGAGATCACTGATGTAATGGGCATGAGGGGGTCGCAAAGAGTTGGACATGACTGGGCAACTGAACAACAAAACGATAAACCTTACCTCTTCAGCTGACATAAATATAAGAAATCATAAATAGCACTGTAGCCCTATAATGGCATTTTCCTGGAGAAATTTAAAGGCATGTCAAGAGTCATGTTTCCTCTGTTTCAACTAGGGAGGAGAGAGTGTGAAGTAAGAGGAAGAAAATCGGTGTGGTATGACCGCTTTAATTAACATCTCCAAAGTATATCTAGTTTTGATATGAAACTTAATATATTAAAACAAGGCCCCGAGATGGGGAATAAAAGCCAATGAATTTAAGGAGTGCATGTGATTTTATCCCTGCTAAGAATTTAATCTTTTAAACCTTGGCTGCAGTAAAGTGGTCAAAATCTGGCCTAAGAAATGAGAACTACTCTTTGTCTTGACTTCAAATCAATTCTTCCCCAACGATCGTGCCATAAACACACACACACACAGAGCTGGTATGTTTATTGGTTTATTCACTAAAGGATTCAGCTGGACAAACATCACAAAGATGATGGCTGATTTAATTGAATTTATGATCAAATGTTTTCCATTTCAGGAAGAGTGGGAAATCACTTATGGGGAGATTTGAATAATTTAAGGGAAGTTCTCTATTTGGCACTGTGTTTGTATATCAAGTCTTGAGGGATTAAATTCAGCTGAGGACCAGCAGAGAATCCACATACAGATACACAAAGATATGCTGGCTAATAATGCAGTGAGGGCCATAATATCGATCCCTTTGTGTTAATATGTCTATTCATATATATCTTATTTGTAGTCAGGGTAAGTAATAACAACCACACATACTCACTCTGAGACTTCCATTTTAAATCACCACTGGACTTTTCTGATATCCCTAAAATGTAGAAATGATCTAAAACTGCTCTTTCAGATAAGACAAAAAATAATTGACCTGCAGATTATATATATGTGTGTTCAAGGCTTTTTCATGTATCTTTATTGTTTTTGTCAAAGACAAAATAAAATCTATTGTTAAAGTCACTCGCATGTCGGATACAACAAAGTAACATGGGACTTGTGCCTTGGGGTCTGGAGTTGGCTCAGTGTCTGAAAGAAAAAGGCAGTTTCCTTTGGTGTCCCCCATCCATCTGATTGTTAGTGATGACAGGTGAACCAAACTAAAGCCATGCTTCCAGACTTTATTCTTTGTTTCTAAACATAAGTCTTCCCCATTTAGGAGCTGCAGTCAATAAGAATAATTACTGTGAGTCTCACAAAGGAAACCCTCAGGTCAAGTGGACACCCAGGTTCTATGTAACGGGCTTAGGCTTACCCACCAGCTCGTGTACAGAGTTCATGTACATGTACGGAAGAGGTCAAAAAGCTGCTTTGAACTTGGTAACAGGGCTTGTCTATGGGGCTTCTTTCAATTTAATTAGGAAAACTGTCTATTAAGATGAGTTTCAAGACTTAGGGTAAATCACAGTTCTCCATGAATTATGTACAATGCTATTTGCTAACATATCCCTCTTAGGAAGGAACTGCTGGGGAAGAGGACTCTTATTTCTACATAAGTATTTTTAAAAAATTATCTGGTGTCCAAGAAATTCAGCACATGGTTCTAGAAAGGCAGAAGGAATATTCCAGATATCTGAGGTACTCATTTTCAAGGACAATTACTTATCTTGAAATGAATGAAACCCTCGAACTGGCAGGAGAGGGCAGGGCATGTTGAAAAACACAAGTGGGGCGGGGGTGGAATGTAATCCTGCTAAGGGTCTTAAGGACTGAAAATCTGGGGCTCAGACTGGCTAGTGAGCTTCCTGAATATTATACGGTTCAGAAGTAGATCTAAAATTGGAACTTGGCCCCTATCATACCAAAGCTGATGTGGCTTTCAAGTGTTTTCTGGCCGTTTGCACCAATAATGAGCTTTTATGGGCATCTTTCCCCTTTTCTGTTCTTCTCTGATTTGTATCAACAATATTTATTGACTGTATTTTTACAGGATCAATAGGACCACTGGCTGCCGAGCAGATGTCAGATGCACTTGTCAACAGTCTATTAACTGTCTCCTCACAATGAGGGGAAGTTGAGCCCCAGTTTTATAGAAAGTCTCCCCAAAGGATGAGGGGGGCCACTTGTCCTCACAAATGATTGGGTCCCTTGTCCAATCCTAATTTTCATGAAAATCAATCAGGGTCAAGTGTGAAGTGGGCGACAGTGGATACAAGAGATGACATTGTTGTTCAAATCATCTTTTCCAGTGACAACTTACGCTCATATTAGTTTAGAGGCTGACGATTCACTAAATTCATAAATATTTGCTTAATCAAAAGAAAAATGAAAAAATAAGTGCTGAGGAAAGGGATCTGAAAGCCAGCAATTTTTAATAAATGAAGAGCAATAAAATTTTCTGCATTTCTGTTCATGCTTAAAAATGTTGCATTTTTTTTTCAACACCAAGGCAGTTTTATTCCAAAAAGTAAAAACTGATTTAACATTTTGAAAATGTATCAATGTAATTTTCCAATTTAATAGAAAAAGTTTTTTTAAGGCTTTTTAATTTATTTTTATTTTTTTATTGAAGGATAATTGCTTTACCAAATTTTGTTGTTTACTGTCAAACCTCAACATGGATCAGCCACAGGTATACATATATCCCCTTCCTTTTGAACCTCTTTCCCATCTCCCTCCGCATCCCACCTGTCTAGGTTGATACAGAGCCCCTGCTTGAGTTTCCTGAGCCTCACAGCAAATTCCCATTTCTATCTATTTTACAGATGGTAATGTAAGCTTCCATATTACTCTTTTCGTACTTCTCACCCTCTCCTCCCCTCTTTCCTTGTCCAACAGTCTATTCTCTATGTCTGTTTCTCCACTGCTGCCCTGTAAGTAAATTCTTCAGTACCATTTTTCTGGATTCCATATATATGCATTAGAATACAAAATTTTTCTATTTCTGACTTACTTCAGATGTGGCAATTTACAATGTTCTGAAGTTAAAGAATTAACATATGTCCCCACCGGTGCCCATGAGAGGCTTAATTAGTAGGTGGAGATCCTCTCAATAGCATCTCATATGTGGATAAGGGGAAGTTGAGCCTTTCTGCATTTTCTGAGCAGAGTTGAGGGAGTTCAAGGAGGCCGCGAAAACAGCAAAGAGGTGAATTCTTCAGGGAGTTCAAAAAGGGTAGAGAGCTGTGTGTCTAACCCCTAGCAGTTCCCAACAGAAAAGAGCGGAGAGAACAGGAGAAGGAAAAAGGGGTGCAGACACCTGAAGTAGGCAGAGCTTGCAGGAAGGAATAGCACGGCCCCAGAAAGGAGGGGTGGGCTGGCATGTCTGTTGGGTGTTCCCTGATACTTCACTCCCTCTGCAGATTTATCACGCTTATTGGGTCTTCCAGAGCTATTATCTTCTCAGTGTTAGCCACTCAGTCATATCTGACTCTTTGTGACCCCATGGACCGCAGCCCTCTAGGATCATCTGTCCACGGAGCTCTCCAGGCCAGAATACTGGAGCGGGTTGCCATTCCCTTCTCCAGGGAATCTTCCCGACCCAGGGATCGAATCTGCATTGCAGACAGATTCTTTACCATCTGAGTCACTAGGGAGGCCCAGAGTTTTTACAAACAAAAGACAGAGGTGAGAGGCAAACACATCAAGCAAGATCCTCAGACACTTGAGTGTAAAATGCAAGGACTCTTGAGCATAGAGTTTCCAAGCATCGGACACCCACACTTGAATTACGTTGGTGGGCACCTAAAATAAATGGATAGTTTCCATGCTGATCCACAGCTGTGGTGCCCAGTTTGGTAGCTACCAGGGCCGGCTATTTACACTTCTCCCACATTTGAACCTTCACACTGCAAACGCTCAAAGACACGGATGTGCCCTGTATGCCAGGGGCTGTACTGCACCATTGAACATTTCAAGGGGCTATATACTGTAAGATCAAAAATGCTCTCTTTATGTCTTGTGTTTGTCTTTTACATATGATTTGTGTGAAAAAGTATTATAAACCAATTACAGTACAGTACTCAACAGCCCACTGTGTTACTTGGGTACTTAGGCTGACTTTGTTGGACTTACAAACAAATCACACTTACAAACATGCTCTCAGAATGGAACTTGTTTGTATGCAGGGGACTTAAAACGGTAATTAAAATTTAAATGAAATTTAAGATTCAGTTCCTAAGCCACATTTCCAGTACTCAGTAGCCACGGTGGGCTAATGGCTATTGCCCTGGGCAGTGCAGATTACAGACTTTCACCAACGGAGAAGGTTCTGCTAGACAGCACTGACCTAGAGGGGAAAGAAATGTCAGGCCAAATTTTTACTTTCTTAGAGATGATGAGCTTTCCTGAGAATAATCGCTTTTATTCTCTTTGCTGGGATGGAAACAGGCTTCTTCCTTATATATAATTTTGAGCAGAGCTAATGTGAACCAGGCAACATGGAACCATTAGGGTCAGGGGCCTATGCTTGTCACCTGATTAGCCAGAGATTGGGCAAAACGGGCAGTGTCTGACTGGATGAGGGCTGGGTTTGCCATCTCTGCTCTGCCTCACCCCACAACTCATCACTGAATAGGAAACCCCAGTACAGCTCAAGAAAAGCAGAATGGCCCAATGATGTCCTCTCACCCATCCATCCCTGAAGTCTGTGAATGTGTTACTTTTCAAGCAAAAGGGACCCATCTTGAGGGTGCAATTAAGGTCTTAAAATAGAAAGGCTAAGCTGGATTATACAATTTAGAAGAAGGGACCTTTCTCTTCCTGGAGGCAGAAGAGATGGGACAGAAGGGCAAGAGAGAGAGATTTGAAGTATGAGAAGACTTGTTGCACGGATGCTGCTTTAAAGAAGGAGGTGGCAGGGTGACAAGGAATATACGTGGCCTTCAGGAGCTGGGGGAGGTCCCCAACTGACAACCAGAAAGGAAATGGGACCTCAGTCCAACAGCCATAAGGAATTAAATTCTGCAAGCTATCTGAATAAGCCTGGAAGCAAGGCTCTCTCCAAGAGCCTTGAGACAGGGACCAGCTACCAATACCTTGATTTTGGCCATGTCAGACCCAGATCAAAGAAAACAGCTGAGCCCATCCAGGCGCCTGCCCAAGAGAAGACAATACATTTGTGGTGTTTTACATCAATAAATTTGTGGTAATTTGCTACTGCAGCCACAGAATACAAATACACCATTTTATATTGTGGAGAAGCAGAGAGCCTCCTCAGCTCACACTTCAAGGATCTGTGTTGGGGAACAGTTCAAGAAAGCCTAATTCTATCGTCCTCCTTTCAGGGAATAGAGCAGCCCAGCTGCTCCTGGAAATTCTTTGCTGTGTCAGAAGTGTGGTTGGGTTTTATCCCTTAATAAGCTGATGGGAGAAAGAAGGTTTTAGCTGCACCAGAAGTGTGTACTTTTGAAATGAAGAGTCCAACACATAATCTGAAAGGATGAGAAACAACGGCTATTGCCAACTCCCAGGCCTGGCACGTACTGCCAGTTAGTAAGAGAGAAGATGGATGGTTTCTGCCTATCAGAAGGGAAACGAAAAACCTGTTCTAAAAGACAGCAAACAGCATGGGCCTGCCCTCAACCATCACCAGGGGCTGTTAACGTCAGCGAATTCTTTGCTACACAAAGAATTGTGTAGATTTTGCCAGATTGGCAATGACACGAAATGACAGAAGATAATTTCCTGGGGCAGTGGGAGCTGTGTGGAGTGGGTGACAAATCCCACCAGCACAGTCTGAGTGGGTGGCTGGCAGGCCCTTCAGCTCCAGCCCTTGGCCTGTCACCAACCCAATGGCACATTACCCAGCAGTCACGGAAGGCACCTTTGTTGATGGTGTGGGTGGTCAGCCTGCTGCAAACGCTGTTCGCTAGGAGAGGGGAAATTAGGGCTGTGCTCCATCCCCGCTCTCCCACTGCTGAAAACCTAGACCTGGAATCAATGACACCAGACCCCAGCAGAGATCTCCTGACCCAGAGTCATAGTGAGAAAAACAACAAAAAAGTCAGGCACTGATAGCCCTGCTTGAATATCAGGGTTTTCAAAACGACACTATTTCCTAAGATTCACTCTGGGGCATACCATCCAAGTTGTAACTCTCAATAGCATGGATCAACTGTCCTCAGCATGCTTTTTATTTCAAGCTATAAAGTGAAGATGATAACATCTGCTCTGACTACCTTCCAATATTGAAGATGGGACAACATATGTGAGAGCCAGTTCTATATTGCAAAGGGCTGTCCGATGGTTTATTACCCATCCCAGTCAGGACTATAGTGAGTGTATGTCAGGCTTTTTACCAGGTGCATCTCACATGTTATCAATTTATGCTGTAGCTACTATCAATAATCAGGGCTAGGCCTTTGACAGATTTGCCAGCTTTTACTTAGACAGCCTTCTCTTCATCCCCCTGGTACCTGCCTCCAACGTGCGTCTTTGGACAGAATTTTACGCTGTCTTCTTTGACTCCCACCAGAGCCTGGAAGGCATCGCCTACTTGAGGACCTCCTCCTTTTTCCCCTTCAAGAATCTACTCTTTAGTTTTCTAGAAGAATTGCTCTCTGGTCAATGGCAAGGGGGTTCATAGATCAGATAAACATCACACCTCCATAATGCTTTCAGTAACTGAACTAAGGGTTCATTCTTCTGAAAATAAATCACCCCAGAAACTGCTCTGAACTGTGACTTTTTTGTAAGCTGGCAGGGGAGACCAGGGGCTTCCGAACAATACCATGTGTGGGTGTCCAAGGTCAGGACAAGAGGCCTGCTTGGATTTGACTGTCCAAGTGTTAAAAGTCACATTTTTAAGGGTGTGGTGAGGAACTGCAACCTCGTAGCCTCCTATGCTGGACTCAAATCCCCAGAGCTGGGCAGCCAACAACTGCAGCTCAGCTCATCCTCTGAGTGGAGAGAAAGGAATTCCAAAATGTCTGCTTTACCGTTTGCCACCCTAACAAACCTACCCCTAAAAAGGTGATGGATGATGTAAAGAACAATTTCTTTGAGAAGAAATATGGTGAGAAGAAATCTCCAGGCACTAAATATATTAAAACTGTTACTCTGAAGTAAATAGAATTATAACAAAAATGATCAACAATGAGAAAAAAAAAGTGAAACTGGAGAAAGATGATTCAAAGATCTGGCTCAACTCAACTGCTCCTCCTAGCGTCAACAACTGTTCTTACCTTCCTCTAAAATTCCTCAGCAACTGTAGAGAAATTGAAAGCTTGAACTTCCTTGGCAATACATTATTACTTTAGAAAATTTTAGGTCAACTTCGAACAATAAGGCAGAGTAGAAAGCAGGGCTTTTCTTTCTTGAGAAGTCACCTACTTATATCTTAATGGAATGCAATAACATATGATAAGAAATATACAATAGAGAACCACCAATGTAAACATACAGAGTGAGATTTATGTTACTCCTCGCAATATTATTTTAAATACATTGTGCTTTATGAATACGGAACACAACTTTCCAGCAAGCCACTGCCATTTTTAAAACATGTTTTGGAGGTTAATCATCAAATTAGATAAAACATTCAAGGAAAGTTCAAGAACGCCAAGCAAGAAAACACATCTAAAACTCCTAAATGAGGGTTTGCGACCCTACTGTAGGCATCTGACAATACATGCAGGTAAATGTTATCATCTCTATTTTTGCATTTCCATAAGGGTATCCTCATTGTAATGTCTCTGAATTTACTGCACATCTTAACGTGTTGCCTTTTTTTTTTTTTTTTTAGAATTCTTAGGAGAAATCTAATTGGACTTACTAACTAGAAGGCTTATAAGCAGAACTAGAGCATGGGGCTGGAGGGAGGAGAAAAAGGCTGGCTAACACCTGTTCAGTGTCTGTGGACATGCTTTGCTTTATCAACCATGAAATTTGTTTTCCAAATCTGACTTGGTGGTTTATCCTTAGTTCTCTTTTTGCTACTTTCAAACCTCCGAAATTGTTCAGCTGCTGAAAAGTTCCAAAACAAGCAAATGCATTCCTGGAATCCTACCCTTAACTTTGCTGGATAATATATACTAAGGCTTCTTCTCCAGCCAAAATAATAAAAGATCTTTTAAGTGGGTGGAATTCTTGGTTGATTGCACATGCATGCCAATGTCAGACAACTATAAATAGAGAGATCTGGAAGAAAAATAGGGAGAGTCTTTATAAGTCCAAGGAAATAAAATGGAATGTTTCGAAGGCCATTGGAAAACAGAACATGTATTTATAAAATTAAGATTTGTCTCCCTTTAGTCCAAAATCCCCTTCAAGCAAGAGAGATCCCACATGTATCATGAAATTCCAGTAGGAAGGAATAAAAGGACCTTCTTTTCTATATTAAT
The DNA here is from genome assembly GCF_019320065.1 of Cervus canadensis. Classification (NCBI taxonomy): domain Eukaryota; kingdom Metazoa; phylum Chordata; class Mammalia; order Artiodactyla; family Cervidae; genus Cervus; species Cervus canadensis. The sequence continues at coordinate 7,597,042 of NC_057388.1, read as the reverse complement.
ATGTATTTATTATTCTCGATCCTATAATTAAGACTTCTTCTTTATATTATCGTTTTCAGTTTAGCTATCTGCTGAATCTTTTGATATTTTTCTTCTATCATTGCATTGTTTCACCAGAATACTAAAAAAATCTTTCAAAGGATAAAACTGTGCCCATGGTCACTGGTATAAATGAAGTCAGCAGGGAATTGCATGGGAGTTACCTAGGGCAGACTTGGTCCCAAAATAAACTGGGTCACTTGTTACAGCTGTTCAAAGAGATGTAAGGCTTCATTTCTCAAGAAATTCTTACTTGCTTAGGCAGGTTAACATATCCACCAGCTTCAACAGCTGTGTTAACACATATTCTTAAAGACGTTTCTTAATTTTCAAATGTAATGTTTCAAATGTAAGTGACTTAGATTTGTCTATTAACCTGCCCATCTTGTATTAACCTGTCTAAATTGAACTGAAACCAGTCCTTGCAAATTAGTTCACTTTATTTAGAACCTATTACTGCTGTACAAGAGAATTTAGCAATTGCTTTGGTTTCGTAATTGTGCCGTCGACGAGCAAATTAGTGAGCAGCAAGGGAGAATGCCAGCATTTGCCTAACTGTCCTTAAATGCCATTCTTCTGAATCCAGACTCCATTCTTAAGTCGGGGATGTTGACATGTTAATGATGGTTACAAGGTCACAAGTCCATTTGGAGGAAGGATCAATAATATAATTCATATCTCTGAATTCTTACTACTCTGTAAATCGCATCGGGTTCAAATTGTTTGGAGGCTACAGATCACTCTAAGGGCTCAGTACATGACGGATACCAGAAAATCATATTTTTATAATATTTTTAGTGATGAATTTATTACTTGGTGTTTTGTGAAATAAACCCTTCAGGCAACAACAACAACAACAAAGGACTTGCGGGGATTTGAAAATAGCATGGTTCCAAACATATCATGTCTATAATTTTAAAACATCACTTCAAAAGCTCAATTTTAATATTTTCTCTAAAATGCTGTTAAAGTAATCTAAGGGCGGGACTCTATTAAATGACTATGAATTAATTCTAGGTTTTTTAAAAGGCATATGTGACTGTAGAAAAAAAGAATGATATTAACTGCAATTCTATCAAATGATTTAAAAGACCTTCCATAAAAATATATCTTTCCTTTAGTTTTTTAGAACTTGTTTTTAGTAGAAAAAATATAAATCCTATGTTCACAGAAAATGCAAATAAAAAATATTTCTAAAGTGACATCTTAAAGAGAAACGGAGTTCTTATTTTGTGAAAAATCATATTCTGAGGAATTCTTCTTGCCCTCAAAAGCAAAATCATCTTTACTGAATCTAGCATCTTTTAAGAAAAAATTCAAGATTGAGAACAATGTACAGTTTTCAAAATTCCTAAAGCAGCAATACCAGAGTATTATCCAGCCTAATTTTGTCAGTGAAGTTTAATCACTTTTATTGTGACCTTATGCTGAAGCTGAAGCTCCAGTATTTCGGCCACCTGACTCAAAGAGCTGACTCACTGGAAAAAAATCCTTACACAGGGAAGATTGAAGGCTAAAGGAGAAGGGGGCAGCAGAAGATGAAATAATTAGATAGCATCACCGACTCAATGGACATGAGTTTGGGCAAACTCTGGGGCACAGTGGAGGACAGAGGAGCCTAGCTTGCTGCAGCCCATGGGGTTGCAAAGTCAGACACATTTTAGCGACTGAACAAGAACTGTGACATGAATAGTACCTCTCAGAGAAAGGAAAGCGTCAGGTCATAGGTGGTCAGAATGAAGCAAAGCAATGCAAAGCTTGAATACTACTTCCACTGTTTTTATCTTTTTGAAAGAGATGAGACAACCTAGTTTCTCTGAGGCAGAGTGATGTAAATGGACAAAAGTATCTTCTCTGAGAGGCGTTCCACTAGTCACTATGAATGGTTGAACAAAAAACGGCCATCCATCTGGGCATACAGATGGGAGGTGCTGAATACAAGTTGCAAAAATGAGACACTGGAGTGGGTCAGGTGTAAATGCTGTTGGGGCGCCATCCACAAGAGGACAGTGGACCTAACATCACGCAGCATCGTCAATTGCCCTCCCCTTCCCCTTCCCTGTCTTTTTTTTCTTTTGACATAGAAGAACTGTATTTATTTTTGAGATGATGCACGTGATAAAACAGCATGTTCATATCTTCACATGTAACATATACAATTTTGGAGTCTGAATGAATATGCACTAAAATATTAAAACTGGCTTATTTAGAAGAAGAAAAGGTAATTGAGCATTAAAGAAAAGCCTACCTAGATGTACTAGTTTACTACAATAGACAGTATTTTCGAATCATAGTGGCAGCTATCATGGACTGCTTGTACCTAACTGTCATTCCTGTTTCTTCCCTACTAACAAAACCCTGCCTTACAGGCAACAAGATGTCAGGGCCAGGGGACAAAGGGGCCCACCCCTCCCTTTTTACCAATGCCCAGCCAAGGGAGGATATGCAGTCCACCCATCAGAGAGACAGAGGGGCAAATCTCTCTGGGCATCTCAAGGATATTCCTCCCTGATACGAGCAGGATGGGGAGAAAGTTCCTTTATTGCTGTCTACTTTGCTTCCGGCTTTGGTTCTGGACACTGTCATTTGAAGAAATGGTGTTGAGTTGTTACAGCCACTTTGTAACACCAAGGATGACAGAACAAATGCATCCAAGAAAATCTTGATGTCTTCCTGCCCTGTTCTTTCTCAGCTACTCTAAGTGGATAAAAACTGCCATTTATTTTCCTGGGTGATTTGTAAGTCATTTCAGCTCTGTCTGAAGGAAGGAAATGGAGGGTTAGCTAAACTGAAGGCTGTTCTCCACAAACGCTACTCTGTATAGACTTGCCCGTTTTTCTGTTACTTCAGAGATGGAGTTAAGAGATTCAATTGCTTTATCAAGAATTGTTCCATAATGTGGTTACCAGGTTGGTCAAAACTTTTGAGCAATTATGAGAAATGTGTTTGATGATTTAATTAAAACGGGAACTGTATACTGAAGATAGTACCTGGTATATGAAAGCACTTAATTAAAATATGTTAGACCACTGATCAGTGAAGTTAGGGTGGAGGAGGTTAAAAGGGTGAGGAACACACACAGAATGTTCCCACCCAGCTGAGGGCGTGCTTCCCAGGGGAGATTCTGTTTAGATATTAAGAACTGACCCTTCAAATGGGAAATGTGAAGTCCTGTGTTAGACAAAAATAATTATACTGGTGTGTTCTTCTAAGTATGAATTTAATCAAAATAAACTGCCAAATCTTTCAAAGAATCCACTGAAGAACTGAATGTATTCATTTCATGAGTTCCTCATAATAAGCTGTCTGATGTTATCTGCTGACAGCATTGATTAAAGGCATTTTTATTATAAAAAGTTTCTATTTTTTCCATAATTGATGACATATAAAATTAAACATGTCAAAACAGTAAAAAGGGAGACAATAACACTAAATTCCCTGTAGACAAAATTTTGTTATGACAAATAATAGTTAACTTAATCAAAGCAGAACCAGTTACCATTTCCCCCAACATAATTCTTGAGATGTGATGCTCACAATCAATAGGAGTGACTCAATTACTCTGCTTCCTAACTTTCAAAGATTTAGGAGCAGTCTGGCTTGCAAAAAAACCAAAAAACTCTGAATCACTTGAGACACTCAGATCATCAGATGTCATCAAATTTTGAAACCAATCAATAAAACAATTTCAACAACGTCTGATGACAGAATAGAAATGAAATCAACAGTGTACATATACTCCAAATGATACATGTACTTTGCTTCCCATTAAGGCTCAGGGGGAAAAAAATTAGTTAACCTGAAAACATTTGAAAGATCAGTTTCATCTAGCTCAAAGGTTGTCACCAACATTAATCAGATCAGAAAGTCAGTGGATATATTGTATTTAAGAAACATTATTTTAGCATCCAAGCATGCTAAAACATTTCTTGGAATCTAGTTAGAAGAAGAGAGACCACAGTGAATTTCAGGACTAACAACTCTAAAGCAATAAATACAGCCTCACTCTGGGAATCCAAGCTCATAGAAGAGTGTCAGCTTAGGTGAAACACGGGGGCTGCAAACAGGACTAAATAACTGTCTAATGGCTGAATGAATGGATGGATAGATAATCGGGTGAACAAATGGAAGAATGGCATGAGAAACTTATCAGGAGAGTTTTAAAAGTTAAGAGCGATAAAGAGAAAGCATAATCTGCATTAAAAACTTACTTATTCCATGCTTGTCTAAGGTTTTTAGAGCTGTACGGGGTAAAGCGTTCTGAAATAAAAAAGAAAATGATAAACAGTCTTTATTCCAAATGTCCATATTGACAGTCTGTTTAAAAAAAAAACTTTTAAAAAGTTACTGTTGGATTTAACCATAGTTCTGCTAGACAAACTAGGTCTTCACCTCAGATTAAACAGTTATAAAGAGTAAAACAAGAAGAGTTTAACACTTTAAGCAATGAAACATCGTTTTCTTTTGTCTAGAGCGATTTGTTTCATAACCTGGCTTCCTAGTAATTCTTTCTTAGAATAAGTTTTAACTGGATTGAAAAAAGAAATGCAAATTCTTGTTTTGGACTGCAAACTGTAGGTAGATTTATAGAAGAATACTGCCACATCAGTCCAGTGAAACCTGCTGTTTTCTCAATGAAGACATCTTTTTTTTTTTTTAAACATTTAAAAATGTTTACTTTTAATTAAAAAAACTTTACTTTCCATTTACAGTTATTACAAAATATTGGCTCTATTCCCCATTTGTATGATACATTCTTGGGCCTGTCTTATACCCAGCAGTTTGTGCCTCCACTTCCCCACCTCTACATTGCTCCTCCACCCGCTACCCACTGGTAAACACTAGTCTGTTCTCTGTATCCATCTGTCTGCTTCTTTTTGGTTATATTCACTAGTTTGTTGTATTTTTTAGATCCCACATAGAAGTGATACAGCATTTGTCTCTCTCTGTCTTATTTCACTTAGCATAATGCCTTCCAAGTCCATCCATGTTAGTTCATTCCTGGGTTCTTCATTCCTTCCTACATTTCCACATTTTTGTCTGGGGTTCTTTTCTTCTACTTCAAGGACTCCCCTTATTCTTGTTGTAGTGCAGGATTTGGAATGTTTGTATATTCTCTAGAATATGAGGTCATCTAGTCCTAGTTTGAAAATTTTATTTATTTATTTTAAATTGGAGGATAATTGCTTTACAATATTGCGTTGGTTTCCTCCATATATCAACAAAATCACCCACAGGTATATGAATGTACACTTGACCAAATACAGTAGTGCAGGTCTCCTTGCTTATACTATATAGTATTTACACATAGGCAAAGCCAAACCACCAAGATCCTACAGTGTATATTCACATTTACCATTGAACAATCTTTATTAAATTTTTAAAATGAAAGCATACATGTTTTACGAAGTTAAACAATACAATGGCATAAAATATATATTAATAACATTTTCTCCTGCTCCCCATTTTTCACTTCTAATGATACAGCAATGGTTATTGGCTTGGTATGTCTCTTTCCACATGTTTATGTTTATAAATAAAAATCTATCCATATATACAAATATATATAATATTTTAATTTTTAAATGGATTGTACAAAACATTCTCTGAAATTTTTTAGGCATCTAATAATATATATTGAATAGTCCTTCAAATGAAAAATATATAACAACTGTTTCAAACCTATGTAATATTCCAGAGGATAGAATTACAGAAACAATTTGACCATTCTCCAACTGATGAAAATGTAGGTAGTTTCCAGTCCCTTTTTGTCTTAAAAACAATGTTTCAACAAATAATCCCTGCACATCTATTTCTGCATACTTGTGCTTTATTTTTTGTTACACAGATTCCCCAACATAGAACTGCTTGGAAAATGGTATGCACATTTCAAACTTTAGTGGATGATGACAGATTACTTTTCATTTCCCACCAGCAACAAAAAATAATGTCTCATAGTATGCATCCCTGGGATACAAGGACAGTTCAACATATGCAGATGAATAAATGTGCTACGTCATATTAACAGAATGAAAGATAAAAATCACCTGATCATCTCAATAGATGCAGAAAAAGCATCTGACAAAATTAAACACCCATTCACTATATAAACTCTCAATATATTAGGTATGGGTGGAACATACTTCAACACAGTAAAGTCTATATATGACAAGCCCACAGCCAGCATCATACTCAATGGTGAAAGGTACAACTCTTAAAGAAAAAGACAAGGTACTTACTCTCGCTATTCCAACTCAACACAGCACTGGAAGTCCTAGCCAGAGCAATCAAGCAAGAAACTAACAACAAAAAAGCTGAAGCCGACCAACCACACCCCCCTGAAAAAAAAACACATCTGAAATCGAAAAGAAGAGGTAAAACTGTTGATGTTTGCAGATGACATGGCTTTTTTACATAGAAGATCTTAAAGACTGCATCAAAAACCTGTCAGAACTAATCAACACAACCAGGGAAGTTGCAGGACACAAATTCAATAAACAAAAATCAGTTACATTTCTATACACTAACAATGACTGATCTGAAAAAGAAACAAACAATCCTATTTACAACAGCATCAAAACCAATAAAACACCTAGGATTAAATGTAACCAAGCAGGTAAAAATCTCTACACTGAAAGCTATAAGACATTGATGAAAGAAACTGAAGACACAAATGAGTGGAAAGACATTCCACACTCATAACTGGAAGAACTAATACATTGGTAAAATGTGCATACTACCCAAAGTCATCTATAGATTTAACATAATCCCTATCAAGATTCCAATGGCATTTTCTACAGAAATAGGAAAAAATGACAAAATTCATTCACAAAAGACCAAAGCAATATGGAGAAAGAAGAACAAAGTTGGAGTCATTATACCTCCTAATGTCAAACTATAGCACAAAGCTACAGTACTAGAAACAGCATGGTGCTGGCATAAAAACAGACACAGGGAACACGAATGGAACAGAATTGAGAGCTCAGGAGTGAACTCATCAATAAATACGGCCAATGTGTGACAAAGGAACCAACATACTCAGTGGAGAAAAGACAGTCTCTTTAATAAGTGGTGCTGGGGAAAAATGATACTCGAACGAAAAAGAATGAAACTGGACCTCTATTTTACATCACACAAAAAACCTGGAAAAATATTAAGGACTTAAACGCAAAACCTGAAACCACAGAAGAAAACCAGGAAAAAGCTCACTGACCTTACTCTTCATAATGACTTTATAGTTACAATACCCAAACACAGGGAATAAAAATGAAAACAAACACGTGGAACTACATCGATCTAAAGGGTTCTGCATGGCAAAAGAAATAATCAACAAAATGAAACAGCAAGCTACAAAATGGGAGAAAATATTTACAAACCACATATCTGAAAAACAGTGGTGTTGAAGCTCAGTCGCTTCAGTTGTGTCCAGCTCTTTGTGACCCCCTGGACTGTAGCCTGCCAGGCTCCTCTCTCTATGGAATTTTCCAGGAAAGAATAATGAAGCGGGTTGCCGCTTCCTCCTCCAGAGAACTTCCCAACCCAGGGATCGAACTCCTGTGTCCCGTGTCTCCTGCACTGGCAGGCACATTCTTTACCACTGAGCCACCTGGGAAGTCCATCTGAAAAATGGCTAATATCTAAAATATAGAAGGGACTCATATAACTCACTGGCAAAAGAACAAGTAATCCAATTAAAGAATGGGCAAAGTGCCTGAACAGACATTTTTCCAAGGATGATGTTTACATGGCCAAGTGCATGAAAAAGTGCTTGACCTCACTAAACACCAGGGAAATGAAAGTCAAAACCACAGTGAGATTTTCCTTCACACCAGTTAAATGTACAGAAATGCAGAGAAAAGGACACACTTGGGCTCTGCTGGTGGGAATTTAAATAGGTACAGCCACCGTGGAAAAGAGTATAAAGGTCGTGCAAAAAAATTAACAACAGAACCACCACATTCTCCAGTCATTTCACTTCTGGGTATATATTAATATTTGAAGGAAATGAAAGAGATTTCCACATTCTTTATGTTCACTGCAGCATTATGTATAACAGCCAAGATATGGAACCACCATAACGGTCCCCTGGTGGGTGCATGGATAAAGAAAATGTAGCATGTGTATACACCAGAATGTTGCTATTATTCAGGGGCTAAGTTGTGTCCGACTCTTTGGGACCCCACGGGCAGCGGCACACCAGGTTTCCCTGTCCTTCCACTATCTCCCGGAGCTTGCTCAGACTCATGTCCGCTGAGCTGGTGACGCTTATCTCATCCCTTGTCACCCTCTTCTTCTCCTGCCCTCAGTCTTTCCCAGGATTCCGATCTTTTTCCATGAGTCAGTTCTTTGCATCAGGTGCCCAAATTGGAGCTTCCCCTTCAGCGTCCGTCCCTCCAACGAATGTTCATGTTTGAGTTCCTTTAGGATGGACTGGTTTGATATCCTCTCTGTCCAAGGGACTCTCAAGAGTCTTCCTCAGCACCACAATTCAACAGCATCAATTCTTCAGTGCTCAGCCTTCTTTACTGTCCAACTCGCACATATTCAGTCATAAAAAAGAAGGAAATGTTGCCATGTGCATTAACATGGATGGAAATTGAGGCTTATTTTGCTAAGCAAAATAAGTCAGACAAAGACAGAAACTGCATGATCTGTCTTCTATGTGGAATCTAAAAAAATACTTAAACTCATGGAGCAGAGAGCAGACAACAGATGTGGTTGAGGTGTAGGGCTGGAGATGGGGAAATGGATAAGTAGTCAAAGGGTATAAACTTCCAGTTATAAGATGAATAGGTTCTGGGGCTGTCATGTAAAGCATGGTGACTACAGTTAACAATACTGCACTGCTTGTTTATTTGAAAGTTGCCAAGAGAGTAGATTTTTAAAGTTCTCACTGTAAAATAAAAAACTGAAACTATGTGAAGTAATGGATGTGTTAACTAAACTTATGGCAGCATTTTGTAATATATACACATATAAAATAACCGTGCTAAATATCTTAGATTTACACAGTGCTCTCTGTCACTTATAACCCAATAAAGCTGAGGGAAAAGACAGTGTTCTAGCAAATAAAACAAGGAGGTATGAAGTACAGTGTGAGGGCTGCTTAAGGCTGGCTTGCGAAGGAAGGTGAATTTCAAACAAAACAGTCCATCAACACAATAAACAAAGATCCCACTGGAAACCTGGTTGGAGTTTCATTAAAATAAGTATTTATCTGAAAAGGCTGATATATAATTTCTGTATGTAACAATCTGTTGTATCTTTCCAATTATTTAAAAAATTTTTGATTATGCCATTTTATCTGTAAGAATTCATCTAATGAATTGAACCTAAAAGTCAAGTGAATAAAAATACATGTACGAGAATATTTATCAAACAACTTTTTTTTTTTCACTGAAGGACAGTGATTTACAATACTATAGTAGTTTCAGGTGTAAAAAATAGGGATTCTATATTTTTATAGATTACACACCATTTAAAGTTATTACAAATAATGGCTATATCTCTCTGTGCTGTACAATAAATCCTTGTTATTTATTTATTTCACACATGCTCAGTTCAGTGCAGTTTAGTCGTTCAGTCGTGTCCAACTCTTTGTGACTCCATGAACCACAGCTCATCAGGCTTCCCTGTCCATCACCAACTCCCGGAGTTTACCCAAACTCATGTCCATTGAGTCCGTGATGCCATCAGCAATCTCATCCTCTGTCGTCCCCTTCTCCTCTTGCCCTCAATCCCTCCCAGCATCAGGGTCTTTTCCAATGAGTCAACTCTTTGCATCAGGTGGCCAAAGTATTGGAGTTTCAGCTTCAACATCAGTCCTTCCAATGAACATCTCCAGGACTGATCTCCTTTAGGATGGACTGGTTGGATCTCCTTGCAGTCCAAGGGACTCTCAAGAGTCTTCTCCAACACCACAGTTCAAAAGCATCAATTTTTCAGCGCTCAGCTTTCTTCACAGTCCAACTCTCACATTCATACATGACCACTGGAAAAACCATAGCCTTGACTAGACGGACCTTTGTTGGCAAACTAATGTCTCTGCTTTTTAATATGCTGTCTAGGTTGGTCATAACTTTCCTTCCAAGGAGTAAGTGTCTTTTAATTTCATGGTTGCAGTCACCATCTGCAGTGATTTTGGAGCCCAGAAAAATAAAGTCTGCCACTGTTTCCACTGTTTCCCCATCTAAATTTGCCATGAAGTGATGGGACTGGATGCCATGATCTTAGTTTTCTGAATGTTGAGCTTTAAGCCAACATTTCCACTCTCTTCTTTCACTTTCATCAAGAGGCTCTTTAGTTCTTCCTCACTTTCTGCCATAAGGGTGGTGTCATCTGCATATCTGAAGTTATTGATATTTCTCCTGGCAATCTTGATTCCAGCTTGTGCTTCTTCCAGCCCAGCGTTTCTCATGATGTACTCTGCATATAAGTTAAATAAGCAGGGTGACAATATACAGCCTTGACGGACTGCTTTTCCTATTTGGAACCAGTCTGTTGTTCCATGTCCAGTTCTAACTGTTGCTTCCTGACCTGCATAAAGGTTTCTCAAGAGGCAGGTCAGGTGGTCTGGTATTCCCATCTCTTCCAGAATTTTCCACAGTTTATTGTGATCCACACAGTTGAAGGCTTTGGCATAGTCAATAAAGCAGAAATATATGTTTTTCTGGAACTCTCTTGCTTTTTTGATGTTGGTAATTTGATCTCTGGTTCCTCTACCTTTTCTAAAGCCAGCTTGAACATCTGGAAGTTCATGGTTCATGTATTGCTGAAACCTGGCTTGGAGAATTTTAAGCATTATTTTACTAGCGTGTGGTAGTAAAATATTTTACACGCTAGTGTCTCTTAAACTTAGCTTTTAAGGACTTCCCTGGTGGCACAGTTGGTAAAGAATCTGCCTTCAATGCAGCAGACTGCCTGCAATGCTAGAGACCAGAGATCAATCTCTGGGTCAGGAAGATCCTCTGGAGAAAGAAATGGCAACCCACTCCAGTTTCTTGCCTAGGTAATCCCACGGACAGAGAAGCCTGGAGGGCTATAGTCCATGCGGTTGCAAGAGTTGATCACAACTTAATGACTAAGCCTCCACCAAACGTAGCTTTTAATATAAAATATAGGAATAAGTGTACTTCGATAAAGATTCAGAAAAATGTTTATTTTTTTCATCTTTCCATTTAGAAAGGATTTGTGCTTACAGCAGAATTAAGTGATTTCTTTTTCATATTGATCTCATTTCTTTTTCATAATTTAATACTTAATAGACTTAATTCTGCTTTATATTAGTTGGTACCTTTTGTTGGTGTTATCTGCTTTGAATTATAAGTTTTTAAAGAAAATCCAAATGATTTATATTGCTTTTGTTTTGGTATGTTTCACATGTAACAATACTGTTAGATAAAAAGAACAAAGGAAATTTAAGAACATACTCAGCTTCCTATCTCTAAATACAGAGTTTATTCAAAAGAAATGACTAGAAATCTGTGCTGAGATTCATTCATTCAACTGCTATTCACTGAGCAACTACTGTGTGCCAATATACTTCTTGGAACGGAAGATATGGGAGGAACCAGAGAAGACCTTCTTGGCCGCAAGCAGCTCACATTCCAGGAGAAGATGTGCAGGTCTGCAGTGAGCCTGGAAGACAGAGTGGGTGGAAGACCGCTCACACAGACTTGTGGCCCTTAGGTTATGATTTAGAATTTTTTTTTAAAGGTTCACTCTGGCCTCTGTTTGGAGAAGACACTACCACTGGAGGCAAAGGTGGAAGCTGGGAGAGCAATGAAGGCTATCACAACAGCAGGACGGGACAGGGGCTATGGCAACAGAGTGGACGCAGTGAGAGAAGACAAGCTGAAAATATTTTCACGGTGAAGCAAGTAAGATTTGCTGATGAACTAGACATGGGGTGTGGCAGAAAGGGAGGAGTTAGGTTGACTCGCAGAGTACTTACTGCTCTCCAATTTCCAGGTTTCAAAGATTTGGAATTTCATTAGTTCAGTTCAGTCGCTCAGTTGTGTCCAATTCTTTGCGACCCCATGAACCACGGCACGCCAGGCCTCCCTGTCTGTCACCAACTGCCAGAGTCCACCCAAACCCATGTCCACTGAGTTGGTGATGCCATCCAACCATCTCATCCTCTGTCATCCCCTTCTCCTCCTGCCCTCAATCTTTCCCAGCATCAGGGTCTTTTCAAATGAGTCAGCTCTTCGCATCAGGTACTATTACTCTGAGAATGCATTAATACTCCCACAATGACTCAGAAACCATTTGACACGTTCATGGGTTTCAGTCATCTTTCAAGCAGAGGTAATTGTCAAAATATTTAATACTCTGCAAGGCTTGGACCAACCAGTACAGAAACCAGCCATTATGCTTCAGTGGTTTACACTAGCTGAGGAGTAGCCCTGATTACAAACATTCACTGTTTTAAAGTTACAGGCAAAAGCACTCACCAAAAATTATGTATTTAATTGGTTCAAAAGAATGTCTAACATCTGCATTCATTCTCTACTAGATTGCATTATATAAGACCCAACATAATTCAGTCAGTTGGTGTAGAACAGAAAAGTAACACCATATTCTAGGTTTGAGAATTAACTGACAAAGAAAGAAGAAATGGCTTTTTATGGAGGTTTAGAAAAATTATTATTATGTATAATAAATATAGTCTGGAGTTTTAAAAGCAAGATATATTTTAAAAATTAATTACATCAAATGTCCTTGTAATACAAATTTGATCTCCTTAACTTTGTACTCCCCACAAGCAATTTTAATAATTTGCTATGATTTCAGGAAGGAAGAAGAATTCCATTACAGATAAAATTAATACAATCTTGCATTTACCAGCAAATTATCATTCTTAGCAATTAATGACTGCACACAAATATGAACTCTAAGGATTGCCTCTATTTAGAGTTTGACAGGATATGCTAATAGAAAAATTTTTTTCAGAAATACAATATGTCAGTTTTAGACGTGCATAAAAGAGCCAAAATTGATAGTGAAACATGTCACATGAAAGTGGAAAAAATAACAAAGGAAAAAGCCTTCCTTCATTTACTTTCCATCACAACTCACATAAACTCTTTCTTTTTTAACTTTTTATTTTGTATTGGGGTACAGCCGATTAACAATGTTGTGATAGATTCAGACGAACAGCAAACGGCCTCAGCCATACATACACACACGCACCCATTCTCCCCCAGACTCCCCTCCCATCCAGGATGCCATGTAACATTGAGCAGAGTTCCCTGTGCTACACAGTAGGTCCTTGTTGGTTATCCATTTTAAATACCTATATCCATCAGTGTGTATATATCCATCCCTAACTCCCTAACTATCGCTTCCCCCTATCCCTCACCAGCAACTTTAAGTTCATTCTCTAAGTCTGTGAGTCTCTTTTTTGTTCTGTACGTTCATCTGTCTCATTTCTTTATAGATTCCACATATAAGGGATGTCAAACTCTAAATTCTTCTAGCAAATGTCACCCGGCACTGGCTTGTACGTCAGGCACTCCATGGACGGTGGGCACACAGAAATGAGGACATCCTGCCTATAATTCAGTGGCCCAGCAAAGTAAATACAGAATTACCAACACAGGGTGAAAAGCGCCACAGTGTGGATATGGACACAGTCCCCTGGGAGCCCAGAGGCAGAGACACTAACTACATCTGTTTTCTTTTCCAAATGAAGACAGGACAAACTCAAATATCTGAAGCTAGTTCCAGTAACACACAAGACCTGATCTCTTGTATCCAACATCTTTCAGATCTTAACTGTCAAAGCACACATTTTCAAACAGAGCTATTTCCAACATTTTCTGCAATGAGCATGTATAACATTTAGAATTAGATTTTTTAAATTCTATTTTGAAAACAACTGCATTATGAGTAAAAATAATGTTCCATTAGCATGAAAGCAACCTAATTCACTAGGTAAGTTTTGAAAACAAAAAAGGGCTTAAATTAGTGCCCCAAATCAGGAAGAGCTGTATTTAGTAAAACAGTCAGCTGCTTATGAACAATTTTCACAGATTATTCCAGTATTTGACTAGGGGTGCTTTACACTGTTCTTCAGTTAGGTTTATTCTGTCACTACTTTAATGTCAGCTTTCTCTCTCCAATTATGTTTAAACTAGAAGTTTAGAATGCGGTGATTTAAAGCACTGGCTAACTCACGGTGTAACTGAGAACTGCAATTAATTTAAACCTGCAGGCTGATTTTCACCTTCTCTTCTTCTTGCAGGGACACGGCAGAGGATGGTCGCACACAGCAGGGAGCCGGGGAGGAGAGCTCAGAGAGAAGAAATCACTTGTTCTGCGACGTGGTGGGGGTGGGGGACAGAGGCTGGAAAGGTTCTGCTCAAACTGCCATGCTTATATGCAATGATTTGTTGCAATTTCATGGGAAAATACTGGTGAACAATACCATACATTCTGAAGCTTTCCAGCTTAAAAGAGCTACACCTGAGATGCAGACATAGAGAATGGACTGTGGACACAGGTAGGAAGGAGAAGGTGGGATGGTTCAGAGAGCAGCGCCGACATATACACACGCCCACGTGTAAAACAGATAGCTAGTGGGAAGCTGCAGTACCGCCCAGGGAGCTCAGCTCGGGGCTCCGTGACCATCTAGAGGTGTGAAACGGGGGTGGGGGGACGGAGGTGCAGGAGGGAAGGTATAGACGTAAACATGCGGGGACTAACACAACATTGTAAAGCAAGTATGCTCTAATTAAAAAAAAATTTAATTAAAAATAATAGAGCAAAGAGCAGGGTGAAGAAAAGGACCTAAACCTGAGATGGATTGAGGCAGTGTGAAAACAAATGAAACCTAAATTGGAATTTTCCCATTTGCTTAGATGTACGTACTGTATACTCTAGGAGGGTAATTTTAATTTTTATTCTCCGTATCTCCTTCTCACCAGTATATTTTTTGGATCTCATAAGACACTGCTACGTTTTTTTTTTTCTTTTTCTTTTTTTTTTTATTAGTTGGAGGCTAATTACTTCACAACATTTCAGTGGGTTTTGTCATACATTGATATGAATCAGCCATAGATTTACACGTATTCCCCATCCCGATCCCCCCTCCCACCTCCCTCTCCACCCGATTCCTCTGGGTCTTCCCAGTGCACCAGGCCCGAGCACTTGTCTCATGCATCCCACCTGGGCTGGTGATCTGTTTCACCATAGATAGTATACATGCTGTTCTTTTGAAATATCCCACCCTCACATTCTCCCACAAAGTTCAAAAGTCTGTTCTGTATTTCTGTGTCTCTTTTTCTGTTTTGCATATAGGGTTATCGTTACCATCTTTCTAAATTCCATATATATGTGTTAGTATGCTGTAATGTTCTTTATCTTTCTGGCTTACTTCACTCTGTATAATGGGCTCCAGTTTCATCCATCTCATTAGAACTGATTCAAATGAATTCTTTTTAATGGCTGAGTAATATTCCATGGTGTATATGTACCACAGCTTCCTTATCCATTCATCTGCTGATGGGCATCTAGGTTGCTTCCATGTCCTGGCTATTATAAACAGTGCTGCGATGAACATTGGGGTGCACGTGTCTCTTTCAGATCTGGTTTCCTCAGTGTGTATGCCCAGAAGTGGGATTGCTGGGTCATATGGCAGTTCTATTTCCAGTTTTTTAAGAAATCTCCACACTGTTTTCCATAGCGGCTGTACTAGTTTGCATTCCCACCAACAGTGTAAGAGGGTTCCCTTTTCTCCACACCCTCTCCAGCATTTATTGCTTGTAGACTTTTGGATAGCAGCCATCCTGACTGGCGTGTAATGGTACCTCATTGTGGTTTTGATTTGCATTTCTCTAATAATGAGTGATGTTGAGCATCTTTTCATGTGTTTGTTAGCCATCTGTATGTCTTCTTTGGAGAAATGTCTGTTTAGTTCTTTGGCCCATTTTTTGATTGGGTCATTTATTTTTCTGGAATTGAGCTTCAGGAGTTGCTTGTATATTTTTGAGATTAATCCTTTGTCTGACTGCTACGTTTTTAACTTCAATAATGGGAAAACTTACAAGTAAGTACTCAAAAAACCAACCAATTAAAAACTCCAATAATGTTCAAGGGACTTGGAAGGCTAAACCGGAATTTTTAAGAACACTTATCTTTTTTTTGGATTTAATAGCATTGAATTTTTTAATAATATCATGGAATAACTGTAAGTCAATATAAAAATGAGTATGCCCAAAATGCCACATGAAATGTCAGATGTACTTTATAATGAATGCCTCTAAGCCATATATTCATCTATTCACAATTTCCATTCTTTAGGGTTATTTTGCATTTTAACAAATGCATTTACTCTTTCCTCCTGAGCTTGTAAGAAAGTAGTAATGATTTAAGCCAAGAGCTGTGGCCAAGCCATCATCTGGCTCAGGTATTGAACCTGATGCCTTTCTCAAGATAGTTGCAGTGGAGCACAACGGGTTCAGTCCTCTATAAGGATGAACAACACACAAAGTCATGAGTCACTCTCTGATGTTTCCAACTATCACTTTAATTGCTTACGTGGCAGATTACAGCCATGAATCCTTCAGAAGACATGAGGAGTCCTCATTCTCTCACTCACTCTACAAATGTCTCTCATGTACACACTTTGCCAGGCACTCTGGAAGTGCAGGGCACCACACCCACAAGGTCATCCACAGCCTACAAGGAATCAGGGAACCCAGTGTTAAGGGGCCATCGACAGAAGAAAATTCTATCTACAGGTATTCAAAAGAATTTTTATGCAAAATTGACTTTCTTATAGTTATCAGGAAAACCAAGCCAGCGGTCAACGTTTCAGCTGATATTCTGACCAAGATGCAGAAAAGCTGGATCTAAACCATCTATAGTCCTTGGACCAGAAGTAAGAATTCATGTGTAAGAGATGAGAGTTTGGGGCTTCCCAAGTGGCTCAGTGGTAAAGAATCCACCTGCCAATACAAGAGACTCAGGAAACCTGGGTTTGATCCCTGGGGAATATCCCCTGGAGGAGGGCTCGGCAGCCCACTCCAGTGTTCTTGCCTGGAGAATCGCAAGGACAGATTCTCTATACATGGTGGGCTACAGTCCACAGGGTCACCAAGAGTTGGACACACCTGAGCGACTGAACAGGCATACACGCTGGCAGATAAGTCTATCCCAGAGAGGGCTACACTTGTTCCAAAATACAGGGATTTTTAGATGTCTCAACTCCAAAGAAGCACAGTAGTCCAAAAAGGCATTTTAGAAATAGTTTGTATGTCTGCACCACTGCAATTCACAGCTTTAAAACACTTGCTATTCCCCAAATATATACTGGCTGTGATGTGACACAGCCCCAGCGTACCGGCGAGAGGCTCTGATGTGACAGGTTAACTCAAAACAGAATCATACTGCCCTGTTGCAAAACCCAGAGGGGTTTCTTGCAAAAGCTGAGTAGCCATCTTCAGTCCTGGAAACAGGAGACTGAAGCATCCTGCCTTGACCCGGCTGCAGCAAATCATCCTTTCATTACCAACGGTGTGTGTTGTCAGAGAGCAATCTCTGGGCTTCCCTGGTGACTCAGTGGTAAAGAATCCACCTGCCAACGCAGGAGACAGGGGTTCGATCCCTGGTCCAGGAAGATCCCACATGCTGCAGAGCCACTAAGCTGGTGTGCCATAACAATCGAGCCTGTTCTCTAGAGCCCAGGAGCCACAACTACCGAGCTCATGCTCTGCAACTACTAACGCCTGCACGCCACAACCCAGCAAGAGAAGCCTGCACAATGAGAAAACCTCACACCGCAACTAGAGAAAACCCCGCACAGAGCAGGGAAGACCCAGCACAGCCGAAACAAATTAATTAATTAAATTAAAAAAAAACTCATAGAGTTAAAAAAAAAAGAACAACTTCTGAGCAACTTCTAGAAACAAACATCTACTCTATTCATTAAACATTCTTATTTCCTACGGCATTTGATTTTTCTAACAGATAAACATAGAAACATGGGTTTGTGTGTGCATATTCCCAGCTGAGGTCTTCACACCAACCACACCTTTCTCAAACTAAATGTCAAAGGACACTTCTCTTGCCATAAGATGCTTTTCTTTAGAGAAATAAAGTTCAATCTGTTAGGCATTTATCACAAAGTGTACTAGTCCCCAGTGAGACAGAATCTTTACAGCTCTCAGAAAAGAAAGGAGAAGAAAGACTTTGTGTCTCGGTCTCCAGGCATCCCCACCCATGCCTCCATGCAAACTCTCCACAGGGGGAAAGAGATCAGGAAGATGGTACCTTCGAGGGGCAATGCGAGCCATCAGGTACCGCAGGTCCCCTGCATATGAACCTTCAAGGTGTGAACTTGCATGTATGTGTGTCTGGCTCCAGCAAGGAATGTCAGATGTGAGTGAAACTGCAGCTTGCCCTCCGTCCCCTACTGCTGACAATCTTCAGCTCCACCATCTTCCCCTCCTCTCCTTCCTCCAGCCAGTCTTCTTGCCTGTTCACTCGATGCCAGCCCCTGTATGTCGGCTGTTGCATACCGCATACTGTACTTGTCAATGTATTATAGTCTAAGATTAAACATGTTTTCATTATTTCTTGCTTTTTATGTATTATTTATGTGAAGTCTTATAAACCTCTAACAGTACAGTACTCTACATCCGATTGTGTTAGCTTGGAACCTAAGCTGACTTTGTTGGACTTCATGAACAAACTGGACTTAAGCACACGCTCTCGGAATAGAACGCGTTCGTATGGAGGGGACATCCTGTGGTCTGATCACTTCATTCTATCAACGACTAAAGTGAGGTTAGAAAGGTTGAGCTGTCTGAGGCCATGATACAGGCTAGTGGCAGAGGCTGAACTGGGATTCAGTTCCTGGTTTATGACTTGTTACCAAAGAGCTGGGTGATCCAAGCCTCCTCTGTGATATTTAGCATACGTGTCCTGTGTCCTACTGGTCTGCGCCTGTGAACTTGATTTAGTCCACATAACAACAATGTGCACGAGGGGACGAGATCTTCTCCATCTGAGACACAGAGGAACCGATGTGCGGAGACACTGGCCGCCTTGTCTGCGTCACACAGCTCGGAAGCGGCAGAGCTGGGATGTGCACCCAGGCAGCCTGGATGTGGAGTCAGAACTCGCAGCCATGACACCATGACATCTCTGCATGTCTCCACTGGAAGAGACCTGAACTTTGACCTCAGCAGCACCAGCAGATCAAAGCACCTTCAAATAACAGTTAAAACACATGTGCACTTCCAACTATAAGACCTTCTGGAAAAGGCAAAATATTAGAGACGATAAAAAGATCACCGGTTTTTTTATCGGTGGGGCTAGAGGGGAGGAAGGGATGAATGAGGGGAGGACAGAAGATTTTTTCAAGAGTGTGAAATTATTCTGCGTGGTAAACATGTGTCCTTGTACATTTGTCCAAACCCACATAATATACAGCACCAAAAGCCAAACCCTAAATTATGAACTCCGAGGTGTAATGATGTAGGTTTATCAGCTGAACAAATGCACCACCCTGGTGGGGGATGTTGATAAGGCGGGAGGCTGTGTGAGGACGGGAGGCATATGGAAAATTTCTCTACCTTCTGCTCAGTTTTGCTGTGAGCGTTAAAATGCTCTTAAAAAATATAAGTCTACCGTACTTCCCTAGTGGTCCAGGGTTTAAGAATCCGCCTGCCAGTGGTGGAGACACCAGTTTGATCCCTGGGCCGGGAAGATCCCACATGCAGTGGGGCAACTAAGCCCATGAACTACAAGTACCGAAGCCTGTGCACCCCAGGGCCCATGCTCCGCCAGGAGAAACCACAGTGAGGAGAAGCCCCCCACTGCTGCAACTAGAGAAAGCCCACACGCACGACAAAGACCCAGCACAGCCAAAGAAAGAAACAAGTAATGAAGTCTATTTGAAAAACAAGTAGTGACCCAAACAGTACTCTCCCCACCCCCGACTCCCTTTCCACATGTTGCAGAGCCTCACCCTTTTAGTTTAGAACAAATCTGTCTTGTGTTGATGGGAAATGCCAGACAAATGTCTGCCAAGTTCCAGTAATCCTGGACATATTACTTAAAAAGAAAGGGCAAATCTTTCAGTGCTTCAGTTTCCCTCACAGATGGGAGAATTAGCAGTATTTACCTCCTAGAATTATTGTGAATCTTCAATAGGAAAATCCCCTCAAGAGCTGGGAAGAGTGTCTGCTGCTGCCGCTGCTGCTAACTCACTTCAGTCGTGTCCGACTCTGTGCGACCCCATAGACGGCAGCCCACCAGGCTCCCCAGTCCCTGGGATTCTCCAGGCAAGAACACTGGAGTGGGTTGCCCTTTCCTTCTCCAGTGCATGAAAGTGAAAAGTGAAAGTGAAGTCGCTCAGTCCTGTCCGACTCTTAGCGACCCCATGGACTGCAGCCTACCAGGCTCCTCCGTCCATGGGATTTTCCAGGCAAGAGTACTGGAGTGGGGTGCCATTGCCTTCTCCGGGGAAGAGTGTCTAACGCATAAGAAACTTTCGATATCTGCTAGCTGTTGCTACCGCTGGAAATTACTATTAATAATAAGCTTTAACAACTGATCATCTTGTATCGTTATGCTGTACATACACAAGGCAGACATGGTATATTGAAAGCAATATTACTCCAGGGAGGGTAAATACTTAAACTATTCTAAATTACCTTCTGCGGCAACAGTTAAAGAAATGAATAAAAATCACAGACAGGTGAATACTCTTCAAACTCCTGTGATTCTGTGATTTTAAGGCACTAGTGGAGAGCAAGGATTGGCTTTCTGAGACAATATCAATCGTCCTTTTTTAGTTGAGAGACTCTGAGTTGACTCTAAAGCTGGCTCCAGAGGCAAAACCATCTGTGCACATACACATTTATGTCTTTTCTCAATAATCTCAACTTTGTTGTCTGTTCGCTCCGACAGCGCTCATCAAGGGTGGGTGTAAGTGAAGGAAATTTCACCACCATCTTAAAACTGAGCTAATTGTCAGTAGCCCATTTATTATGTGTTATTTAAATATTAGAGGGGTAAAATATTACTTAACTAAGATCTTAAATAAAAGAAACCAAGATTTTTTCCTTCCACCTCTGTATTGGCAAAAGAGTTATTGCTCCATAGCCATGATCAGGGGGTTTCCTAGGTGGCATTAGTGGTAAAGTGCCGTTGCAGGAGACATAAGAGACTCGGGTTCGATCCCTGGGTTGGGAAGTTTCCCGGGAAGAGGGCATGGCAACCCACTCCGTTATTCTTGCCTGGAGAATTGCATGGAGTCAAGAAGAGTCGGACATGACTGAAGTGACAGAGTACGCATGCCCACAATCATTATCAGAAGAATTTCACTACATGTAATCTCACTACATTTTCTCTGGCATTTCCTGGACACTGTCTCCCTCATGACGGATGCCCTCTAGTGAAAATAAACAGGAAATTCTTCAAGCAGATACCCAGAAAGTCAGTATAGATGGACCCTTCCTTGCACTGAAATGAATTTCTACAATTTATAAAGATATCTCCCCCCACAGGTCTGCCTACGGGGGAAGAGCTGAATTATTAGTTTACATTTTCAGTAATTATCATGATTTTTGGCTATTTAAAATTTTTATTTTATAGTGTTGGCCACATGTATGTATTTTTTTCTGCATATCAAATCCTTGGTCAGTTATGGACCTATGGGGAAAAGCCTGCAGCCCGTGTCTACGGCACCACTGTTAAATGGTGTGAAAATAATTACTCCCTCAGCCTGGATTTGCTATTATGCACCCTTCTCAGCCCAGAGTCGTGGGCAGAAACCATCAATCAAGAGGAGTTCACACTTGAGATGAAGCCCCTTTCCATCTCTGAAACAGGTTCGTGACTTTTTGTAGCCAGCAGGTCCTTCGGAAAACATACAACATCAGTTTCTTCCTCTGCTCAAAAACCCTTCACTGATTCCTTTTGCACTTCCAGTAAAAGCCCTAGCTCTCCACTGTCGGGAACCCACCCCCGCGGCTCTGTCCCAGGTCATGTCTCCTCATGCTGACTTGTAACTTGTCTATTACCTGTCTCCCCTCTGGCACGGACACCCCATAAACCCCGGGCTTATCTGCTTTGTTCACGACTGTGTCTTCGGCACCTCCAGGGCTGCCTGGCACCCAAAGAGCACTTGTTAAGAATCCACGTATGTCAGAGTGTCTGGAGCATCTGGCCCTTGCTGATTGAAACGTGAGCTCTCGGCTCCAGCGTTTTCTCCCCTGCTCGCAGCCACCAGTGACTCACAGCACGCGGGCCAGGATCAGAAAGCACGAAAGCCCAGACAGTCCACCTTCTTGTCACGTTTAACACTGTTTAACCGCCTCTGCTCTGTAAAGGTCACGCACCCCATAAATGTACTAATTAACTGGCTTTTTCACTGTGGGACGGTAGTGGCATGTACTGGTGGGATGAGGAAGCACAGAGCTGGAAAAAGGTGGTGGTCGATGGTGCAGGGAGACAGCTTTAAATGTCCCGAGCCTCAGGGCAGGCAGAGCCAGAGGGTTTTTAGCAATAAAACCTGAGACAGGACTTCCCTGGTGGCTCAGTGGTTAAGGATCTGGCTGCCACCGCAGGGGACACAGGTTTGATCCCAAGTCTCAGAAGATTTCACATGCCCATGGGGCCACTAAGCCACATGCCACAACTACTAAACCCACAAGCCACACCAGAGAAGCCACCCCAGGGAGAAGCTGCCCACCACAACTGCAAAGAAGCCGCTGCTCGCCACAAGCAGAGAAAGCCCAAGCGCGGGCAGCAACGAAGGTCCAGCGCAGCCAAAAATAGATAATAAAAATAAACAAACTAATAAAAAATCTGAGATGATGGCCAGAGATTTGCAGAAGAATCTTTCAAGTCAATTTTTATAACCGTCACATAGTTACATCCTTGAATATTCAGACATAACCCATGACTGTTATATTCTCTATCAATCACTCAAAAAAAAAAAAAGACATAAAGAGGGATTCTTGAGGAAAAGCATAAAGTGGGAAAGGAAATACTAGTAGAGGACACAATATAAATGGTACAAAATCCTAATTTGTAGATACATGCTGTTAATGATTTAAAAGCACTTTTATATTAGTTCAAATCTTCTTAAAAGTAAGTATGTAAAAGGTGGTAAACAGAATGTAAAAAGGGATGATCTCATTTAACTTCCATAGGACTTCTGTGAGCTGGAGGGAATGGATGGGAAGCTTCTGGAAAAGTAAGGAAGATGACCCCGCATGCCCACAGCTGTACCCTAACAGCAGGTGTGGTCTTTGCAGGCCAACATCCAGGAAACTGCCCTCCTCTCAACCTCCCTGCACGGAACATCCCACTGAACAATTTCTACTGCTTCCAGTTTTTCCATGACCTTTTTAAAGACCAGGGGAAAGTCCCGAGTGTGAACAAAGGCTTAGGCTTCAGATCTCCTCTGTTCTGCAAATCATGAAACTGAGCCGTTCCCATAACATGTACCAAGGACTGGACATTTCAAACTAAATATCCACAGAGGGAGTTTGGAGTTGACAGTTTACTGGAAGCAAAAGTTTCAAAGAAGATACCCATACTTATAGAGGCTAACATTAGCACGTAACTTGCCAGGTGGTTCAAGTGGAAAGGATTCCACCTGTCAATGCAAGAGCTGCAGGACACTTGGTTCGATCCCTGGGTCGGGAAGACCGCCTGGAGGAGGACATGGCAACCCACTCCAGTATTCTGGTGGCGGTGGTTTAGGCTCTCAGTAGCGTCCTACTCTTAGTGACCCCATGGACTGTAGCCGGCCACCAGCACCAAGGGTAACTTAGCAAGTAACATGGTAACAACTCAAGAGTTATTCTCAGTACCAAATGCGACAATATGTTGAAGTGTTTTGTAAGTAGTATTGATTAAAATACAACATAAATATAAGGCGTTATTACCATGGTATCTATTCCTGAAATAATTTACATCTCCCCTCTGCAATTAAGAAGTCTGGATCGATTTAGTTTGGGGACTTCAGTTAGGCCTGTGAATAGGCAGGATTGACAAGTTTTTTACCTTATTACAGAACCTGAGTACAACTAAATCCAAACCTGCCTGATACCATCAAGGTCAGTGTGTCTGTGGGCTTAGTTTTGGGGACAGAGTATTTAAAACATTATCATTTTGCAATTTGCTTCCAACAGCAAATTCTTTTGTTTTTATCTTACTGCATTCACTGCAAGAAACTCTTGCAGACTTTAACAAACTTTCCTCAAACTGCTTCTTGAATTAGATAACTTTCTCTTCAGAATAATACAGTCGCTTTAGAAATTCTCTGTTTCCTTGCTTTATTCAGAAAAATAGAACTATTTCAGGCTAATTTCATTACTTTGAATTGCTTCTGGTCTAGGAACATTTGTCTCTCCCTGAACTTCACAGTGCCTTCCTTTTCTAAACTCCTGAATAATAACTGGTCATTAAATAGTTGCTGAATGCCCCCTGTGTTGGAAGCATTTAAGAGATGAATACAAGTATCACATGTGGACTCTGCATGTTATTTGGGGCCCAAACTATTTCATACAAAAGTGATGCTTGTGGTTTCTAAATACAGAAATCAGATCTTTCTTTTTTTTTTTTTTTTTGGCTACTTTCTTGTTAGCCTAATTGTCAAGAAACTGTTCATTAGAAGAAAGTAAATGAGAAATTATAATACAAATGCACTAGCATGATCACCCATGGTTCATACTGCAAAAAAAGAGCACTGAATCGAAATCCAGGCTGAGACCTCCTGGGATCTACTTCCACCTGACGCTGACTTTGGGGAAGTCCTTCCATATCTCTGACCTCGGGCTCCTTGCCTTACGAAAGACGGAGCAGGGTGAGATGCCCACGGACCTTTCCGCTGTTAGGTTCAGTTTGCTTCAATAGTTAAGGCACAACCAAAACGCCGCTTCCACTCCTGCAGTTTTCCTTGACAGCAGGGAACCGTAAAATCTTCTCAGAATTCTCAATCCCTCACCCTGATTCTACCAGTCTGGAGAAACTCAAATGCCTATAATCTGCCTATAGAACCTATATTCTGCCCTGATCTGGGATTACCACAATTCTCAGGCCTGTTCCCTACAGACTGGCAGGTCATGCGAGGCAAATGTGGGCTTGCCTCACACACGGCAGGACGTCCAGCATCCTAGCTTTATCTTCAAACAGGCAGTGTCCCTGCTCAGTAGAGTCCAGCTCTTTGTGACACCCTGGACTATAGCCTGCTAGACTCTTCTGTCCAGGGATTTCCCAGGCGAAAATACTGGAGTCGGCCGCCATTTTCTACTCCAGGGGATCTTCCTGACTCAGGGATCGAATCTGTGTCTCCTGCATTGCTGATAGATTCTTTACCAATGAGCCACCTGGGAAGCCCCACAATTCTACAAAATCCAATCAATCCCTCCAAAACACACACAAGATGTTTTTAAAAAATATTAATGCTCTGTCTTATAAGCCCAAATTCCAAGCATCACTTCATCAGAGGTGCATGAGCCATGTGGCCTCTGCTGATGTAGAGTAGGCAGGGCAGAGTGGTCCTGGGACCCAGATGGGGAAGACTCTTCTTGTCCCAGAAGGAAATGGAACAGAGGGCATTACGCAAAAGCATGCTGGGAGTGAGTCACTACGAGCCAAGTGAAAGGGCACATGCCGGCATTTTGCGATGGACTCTACCTTTTGATAGACAATGAGGTCTGGCTGGTGATGAATCTCATCAAAGGTACAGAACGACTGTAGTGCTAAGAACAGTACCGGGTCACCTCGCGCCTCCGAGGCTGATCTACAGCAAGCATCCTGAAGGTGGTGACAGAGGAGCCACTCTGGTACGAGAGGTGGGGAGAAGGCGGAGAGGGGGGAGAGAAAGATAGAGGACTGACGGGAGAGGCAGGCAGGGAGAGACCTCTAATTTAAAAAAAAAATTTTTTTTTTTATTATTGTGGTAAAAGTCACATAATATAAAACATACTATTTTAGCCACCTTTAACAGTACATTTCAGTGGCACTAATGCAGCCTTCATCATCATCCACCTCTTAAATTTTTTAGCTTCCTAAGTTGAAACTCTGTCCTCATTAAACACTAAGCCCCCAATCCCCCTCCCTGCCCCTGGCACTGCCAAGGTACTTTCTGACTCTACGAATTTGATTATTCCAGGCACCTTGTTTAAATGGAGGGTTTCCCAGGTGGTGCAGTGGTAAAGCCGCCTGCCAAGCAAGAGATGCAGGTTCAGTCCCTGGGTCGGGAAGATCCCCTGGAGGAGGACATGGCAACGCACTCCAGTACTTTTGCCTGGAGAATCCCACGGACAGAGGAGCCTGGTGGGCTACAGTCCACGGGGTCGCAAAGAGTTGGATGTGACTTAGGGACCAAGCAGCAGAAGCAGCAGGTACCTCATATAAGTGGAATCAAACAGTATTTGTCTATACCTACTGTATGCTGGCATGCATTTTTAGGGTTAACTTCATATATGGAGAGACCTCTCATTTGGAGATCATAAACCACAGAACTTGAGGCTGAGGGAAAAGAAATGAGAAGGCAGTCAGGTTCAAAGAAGACACAGACTCACTTCCCAATTCTTTAGAGAGAAATTTAAAGAGAAGTGAATGATGAAAGTTCCAAGGTTGGATTCCTTATTATATGTAATACACGCACGTGTGTGTGCACATGTGCACCTGTGTGTTACATATATTTATTTATTTTCTGCAGCTGTGGCCTGGCCCTGCTGCCTGGTTGCTATGGAGACCAGAGGGAAAGGAATTTTGTGTTAGCATAAATATAAGTGCAGAGGAGGACACATTCATGCTAAATACTAAAGAATAAATCCCAACTGTTATCTAATTGTTCCTTTAATATCTTAACAATTATTCTCAAAATGTTCCTTCACTTTGGCCCCACTTTCCAGGAAAACATGTTAAGCTCTGAGCTAAAATGGAGCAGTTGAGAAAGTAAGACCATCTTATTCACGCACATTTCATCATCTCCCCCCAGACTCTATCATGGTCTCCTAACTGACCTCCCCAATTCTCCATGGGCCGCCAATCTTAGCACAAGACCCAGTGTGACATGATTTTACCATTATGTAACCCAGGTCACGTGCTATCCTGTACAAAATGGTCCAGTGTTTTCTGTCTTGCTCAGAGGAAAGGGTGAAGGTCTCCTAGTAGCCCCTCAAGGTTCTTTATGACCTGCCCCAGTGCTATTGCCTCTGACCTCATTTTCCACACCCATCCGTCCCTTCTCAGGACCTTCGCACTTGCTGTTCTCTCGGGAAAGTTCTTCCTTCAAATACCTTCCTGGTTCTCTCTCTTCCTGTCCTTCAGTCAATCGTTATCTTTTCAGTGATGACTTCCTTGACTATGTTTACAATTTAAAGTTGCAAATCAGTCCCTTCCCGGGAACTTTCTGAACCCATTTGCTGTTCTGTTTCCCTCTGTTACACTCTCTAACACCTCATAATCTATTTTACTTATTGTCCACCTCTCCCACCCACCAGGGTCTTGTGGGTTTTGTTCACTGCAACATTCCCACTTGCTAACCACACAAATGGCGCTCAGCACATACTGTTGCATTAATAAATAAGCTTAATTTATTCTATGGAAATGAACTATGAGTAAGTGAATTTTTAAAAAGACCTGTTAGGAATTAAATGAGCAGATGCTACATTCAAGAGACTCAGTTTTTAAGCTTTATTCATGATCCAGATGACAGTCATGAAACAATCCATTTGAAAATATAAATTGGTTTTTCCTAAAAATGTATATATATAAAAACTCGTACATATATCTATCTATAATAGCAATTGGTTTTTTTAAATTTTTTAATTTTTTTATTTTTTCATTTATTTTTATTAGTTGGAGGCTAATTACTTTACAATATTGTAGTGGTGGATTTTGCCATACATTGGCATGAATCAGCCATGGATTTACATGTGTTCCCCATCCCAATCCTCCCTCCCATCTCCCTCCCCAAGCCATTGGTTTTTTTAAAAAATATAATGACCATACTGTTCTAAGCCACACAGATTTTTTTTTCTCTTGAGACAAAACAATTTAAACAAATCTAGTAAGATATGTGAATGAGGATTATTTTAAAAATTGGTTAAAAGTTAGAAACAATCATTTAAAAAATTCCAGAGATGCAAAAGCTTTTCATAGAAAAAGGGATACTTTCTCTAATATATAAAGAATTCCTAGAAATTAATTAAGAAAATGACAAATGACACATAACTCAATTGTAAATTGGGCAAAAGTGATTAGCTGTTCACAGAAAAGGAACTACAAGACATCCTGAAAAATATGAAAAGATGCTCAACCCATGCAAATTATAACTATATTAAGAACTTTGTTGTTAGCTAACAGGCAAAATCGAAAAGTCTGACACACCCCATGGAGTGAAGAAGAAGTTCTCATGCATTGCTCGTAACAGCCAAATGGTACCATCCCTTTGGACAACAGTTAGAACTGGACATGGAACAACAGACTAGTTCCAAATAGGAAAAGGAGTACGTCAAGGCTATATATTGTTACCCTGCTTAATTAACTTATATACAGAATACAACATGAGAAACGTTGGGCTGGAAGAAGCACAAGCTGGAATCAAGATTGCAGAGAGAAATATCAGTAACCTCAGATATGCAGATGACACCACCCTTGTGGTAGAAAGTGAAGAGGAACTAAAGAGCCTCTTGATGAAAGTGAAAGAAGAGAGTGAAATGTTGGCTTAAAGCTCAACACTCAGAAAACTAAGATCACGGCATCCGATCCCATCACTTCATAGGAAATAGATGGGGAAACAATGGAAACAGTGACTGACTTTATTTTTGGGGGCTCCAAAATCACTGCAGATGGTTAATTGCAGCCATGAAATTAAAAGACGCTTACTCCTTGGAAGGAAAGTTATGACCAACCTAGACAGCATATTAAAAAGCAGAGACATTACTTTGCCAACAAAGGTCTGTCTAGTCAAGGCTATGGTTTTTCCAGTAGTCATGTATGGATGTGAGAGTTGGACTATAAAGAAAGCTGAGTGCCGAAGAATTGATGCTTTTGAACTGTGGTGTTGGAGAAGACTCTTGAGAGTCCCTTGGACTGCAAGGAGATCCAACCAGTCCATCCTAAAGGAGGTCAGTCTTAGATGTCCATTAGAAGGACTGATGCTGAAGCTGAAACTCCAATACTTTGGCCACCTGTTGCGAAGAGCTGACTCATTTGAAAAGACCCTGATGCTGGGAGGGACTGGGGGCAGGAGGAGAAGGGGACGACAGAGGATGAGATGGTTGTATGGCTTCACTGATTCAATGGACATGAGTTTGGGTAAACTCCGGGAGTTGGTGATGGACAGGGAGGCCTGGCGTGCTGCAGTTCATGGGCTTGCAAAGAGTCGGACACAACTGAGTGACTGAATTGAACTGAACTTTGGACAATTTCAAAGAAGTGTTCAAAATTGTAATTGTATACAGTTGACCCTTGAACAACAAAGAAGTAAGGGGCGCTGACCCTCTGTGCAGTTGAAAATATGCCTATAGTTTATAGGCTGCCTTTGATATCTGTGTTGTACATTCCCAAGTCAACCAACCATACTTCAGAGTGTCGTAATGAAAAAAATGCATGTATAATGGACCCAGACAGCTCAAACCCATGTTGTTCAATGGTCACTGTACACTTCTGAATTCTTGAACCCTACTTCTGGTCATTTATCCTTCAGAAAAACTTGCATACATGCAGTGTGCGTGTTTACGCATATATATGTACACAGTTGCAATAATTTACACAGGAAACACTGGAAACAATCCAAACATCCACCATAGGGACACGTTCGTGCCTGGTCAGTCACTCAGTGGTGTCTGACTCTTTGTGACTCCATGGACTGTAGCTAGGATTCTCCAGGTAAGAATTATTGGAGTGGGTTGTCATTTCCTACAACAGAGGATCTTCCTACTCCAGGAATCGAACCCACACCTCCTGTGGCTCCTGCAGTGGCAGGGGGATTCTTTACCACTGAGACACCCGGGAAGCCCAGGGACAGGTTAAATCCACACAGTGTAAAGTTATGTGGCTCCAGGAAGAGAGGGAAGCCACACTGGCCTCCTCTATATGGTGGCCGGAGAGGACCTACAGAATGCATTCATGAGAAGAGCAAGACCCCAAATTGTGTTTAATACGGGAAATACAAAGACATTCACAAGTTCTTACCTTTACATACATGAAAGAAATATAAGGGAAACTAATAAAATGGGGGCTTATAGTGGGGGGCAGTGGTTCTGAGAAAGGGGGTAGGCAGAAAGGGGTGGGGAGGCCTTGTACTGTGTTCCTTTATAATACTGTTAGATACTGTGAGTTGCTTAAATTTATTATCCATTCAAAACCTGGGCAAAGGATGTCCAACCTAGTAATCACACTCCTTGGTATTTACCCAAAGGAGTCGAAAACATACGTCCACATGAAAACCTAGGCAGGTTTAGCTGCCCCCATTATCAACATCCCCTACCAGAGTGGTACATCTGTTAACAGCTGGTTAACCTACATTGACACGTCATTATCACCCAAATTATATTCAGGTTCACTCTTGATGTTGTACTTTCTTTGGATTTGAAAAACATATGTAAACACGTATCTACCATTATAGTATCATACAGAGTAGTTTCACTGCCCTAAAAATTCCTTATGCTATACCCACATGAGGGTAGGGAAAATATGGGAAGTCTCTGTCCTTTATGGCCAATTTTGCTATGAATCTAAAACAGCTCTAAAAGATAAAGTCTTTGAAATAACTAACTAGGCAGAAATAAACAACAGTGACAAAAGAACTATGTCAAGGCTCAGCTAGGAGTGAGCGGGGCCACGGGGAGGGAAGGTGGTCAGAGGAGGGAAGAGAGAGACCCCATGGACATGCACACCGGAAACCGTGCACAGAGCTGGATCACAATCCCAGCCAGCCCAGTCTCTGGATGTCCAAGGGCCCGTCAGTGTTTCTGGAATGATTTCATGTAGTCAGACTGAAACTGTTTTCACAGGTTAAACAGACCTATAAACGTTATTTTTAATAGGGGAAAATGAACTAAAGAAATCTGGAAAGTGTTTATCCTGTTATATCTTATACCACTTGGTCCATCATGAAACACCATAATGACTTTCTACCAATTAAAAAATCAGTGCCACTGAGGGGTTTTTAATTTTTCCTTTTAAAAAATAAACTACTTTAAAAAAAAGAAGAAGATGACGAAGAAGAAAGAGAACCTGTGCAGGGATGTTTATAGCATTTCTATTCATAAGTGCCAAAACCTGGAACAATCAAGATGTCCTTCAGTAGGTGAATGACTACATAAGCAGGGGTGCATCCAGATAGTGGGATATTATTCAGTGCTAAAAAGAAACGAGCTATCAAGCCAGGAAAAGATCTGGACGGACCTTAAAGGCATATTAGTGAGTGAAGGCAGCCAGTCTGAAAAGGAACATCCTGTATCGTTACAATTATATGACATTCTGGAAAAGGCACCACTATGAAGAGAGTAAAAAGATCTGGGGTTGCCAGGGGTGAGTGGACAGGGAGGAGTAAAGAAGCAGAATGCAGAGGATTCTCAGCACAGTGAAGCTACTCTGTATGATAGCACAGTGGTGGCCACAAGTCATAATAGGCTTCCCAGGTGACTCAGTGGTAAACAGTCGGCCTGCCAATGCTGGAGACACAGGTTCGATCCCTGGATTGAGAAGAACCCCTGGAGAAGGAAATGGCAACCCACTCCAGTATTCTTGCCTGGAAAATTCCATGGACAGAGGAGCCTAGTGGGCTACAGTCCATGAGGTTCTCAAAGAGTTGGACACAACTAAGCACATACACGCACAGACCCACAGAACGTACCACGCCAAGAACACACCCTAATGTAATCTGTGGACTCTGAGGACAATGATGTGTCAGTGGAGGTTCATCAGACTGTAACAAACATACCAACTGGTGGGGGACGCTGATAAATGGGGGAGGCTGCACATGTGTCAGGGCGGGGGGTAGACCAGAAGTCTCCGCCCCTTCTGCTCAGTTTTGCCGTGAACCTAATCTGCTCTTAAAAAGAAAGTCTATTAAACAAAGCAAAACAAAGTATGTCTTCAAGGCTCAGACTTTCTTATTGTCCCTGAGACTTACTAAGGCACTCTTTGGGGATAGAATGAGGAGGGGGAAAATAGAATGAGGAGGGGGAAAATAGAACGAGGAGGGGGTGGGGCAGGTGGGCCCTAGCATAGTATTTTCTCCTCTGGGAATATGCAACTTCTTCCCCAGGACTCCCCTGATGGTCTCAGAAGACTCCCTTTGCCTCAGTCTATTATTTTCTCTCTCCTTGACTCTGCCCAAGGGAACCCAGGAAGCATTTATCACCTGTACTCTCACCCACAAGCCCTAAGCATTGTGTGGAGGGTGTTTTCTCCTTGTCAGCATCCATACCTTATGCACATCTAAATACATTATTCTTCTGGATCCCCGTTACGTTTTTTTTTTCTTCTTAATTTTATTTATTTATTTTTGGCTGCCCTGGGTCTTGGTTGCTGTGCCCCCAGGCTTTCTCCAGTTGTGGAGCTCAGGCTTCTCATTGCAACGACCTCTCTTGCTGCGGAGCATGGGCTCTGGCGTGTGTAGGCTGAGTAGCCACCTGGAGGCCTGTGGGATCCTCCGGGACCAGGAGAGTTCCCAACCACGGGACCACCAGGGGAGTCCCCCGTTACCTTCTATGTATCTGTGGTTGCATACATAAAATTAATAACTTAAACATATACATATACATGTGTGTGTGTATATATATATACCTTAATTATATATGTCTATCATCAGAGTCACATAAATAATGCTTATTTTAAACATTCAATACAATTCAGGGCAACAGACATTTATTGAACCAAAATGTGTACTAGTCACTGTCCTTAATCTCATGAAGTTCTCAAACTGTTAGTTCAATTTGCATTACATCATAGTACTTTCCCAGAACACATTTAACAAGTGCTTTTGTATGCTGTTGATGAAGATAAATCTATTCACACCAAAATAAACCAATTACTCCATGTTTTCTAGTCCAGAAACTTGGCAGATCAAATGACTATCTTAATTGTTCCTTTCTGCATCTAACTTTATTCATTTAAACTCTTTTCATATTCTCTGTTTTACTTCCCTAGGACTTAAGGTTTTAGATATTAACACAAGGAAGCTAGCCTTCTTCAAGAGCCCACACTTGGAATATTTATAAATAGCTCTGTTCTCACTTAAACTCCATAAAAGCAGTTAGAGAATGCTTCTTGCTCAGTTAAAGAAAGAGAAGACAAAATCCACATTCAACTGGTAACTTTCTATAGTCTTTCAGAACACAGAGATTATTTAAAATATTCAGTAAAAGTACAGAGTCCTTGGGGCAGCCAAAGAAGATAAAAAGAATTTTCAGCACACCATATACCTTCAGAAGAGAAATATTAAGAATAAAAATAGTTTCCCATCTCAGTCATTCTTTGGGATTGATAGTTAATTCCTGATGGTCCCCCAGATGAGAGGAAGGGGAGAAAAAGAGGGTATCTGACTCCTGTAACAGTAATCATTCACAGCTCTTTTCCCTCATAAAGTAATAGACCATTAGAGCGTCCACAAAATTCCTTTCAGTAATTTAATGGTAGGGCTTCCCCAGTGGCTCAGACGGTAAAGACTCTGCCTGCAACACAGGAGATCCGAGTTTGACCCCTGGGTTGGGAAGATCCCCTGGAGAAGGAAATGGTAACCCACACCAGTATTCTTGCCTGGAGAATTCCAAGGACAGAGGAGTCTGGCAGGTTACAGTCTGTCAAAGAATTGCAAAGAGTCGGACACGACTGAGCGACTAACAACTTTAACTTTCTGCATATTTTATAATTCAGGTTTTTTAACCCAAGAAAAGACAAACAAAAGTATACTTTATAGTAATTCATCCCACTTATTTTTATTAAGTTTCCAATTCTAAAGCTTTCATTCGCCTATAAAAATGACATAGACCATTTTGAGATTCTTCTAAGTGTCATTATTAAAACTAGAAGTTTCTTGACTGCCACCTACTGGTAAGAAAAAAAGTGACAACATTTTAAAAGTCACATTTTCTCTCGGATTTTCTGGCTCAGGGGTGTAAATATTTTTTTTAATTTTTATTTTTTTCAGGAGTGTAAATATTTTAACTTTTCTTTTTATAGAATTTTGGACATATAGCACATTTTCTATGTTTAAACTCAAATTAATTGACCATGTATTACTATAGTTTTTCAAAATAAATATGATTTTTACTTTTTCCAATTTAATACTTTTCTAGTATTATTACTAGGAATCACACAGATGGATTATAGCAGCTAGATTTAAAGTTTGTTTTTCATAGACATGGAAGCTAGTCTAACTGATGGTGAAATGAGAGGTCACTTCAAGATTAGCCAGTCAAATCAAACAAAAAACATATGGTGAAACACTGATGAGGGATGTCATTCAGTCTATTTTTACCAACAAATAAACTGTGAAAACGAAACAACTCCAATAAGAGGTAGAGTACACAGTGGCAAACGTAACCAGAATTTTCCAGGTAAAACATCAGCTGCAGGGAGAGTATCTATACGTTCACCATTTGCATGTCAGTAGCACTTAGTTTTTCGTAATCAGTGAAACATACCTGGCTTAAAATGTGGTAAAGAGTGAACTCCGGGCCATGTGTCCTCATTTGGCGTTCCAAGAACCTAGTGGAGAGCAGGAAATTGTGGAAACAGACTTATTATTTCCAAAACACTCAAGATTCTCCAGTGTAGAAAACAGTACACTGCATATGATGAAACTCTTGATTTCTTTTTTTCTTTTTTCCGTTATTGTGTGCCAGGGATTTTATTTCAGTAAAAACAGCTAGAGCCACCCAAGTCGAATGTCTGAGTTTTAACAAATGCAGCTAAATGCGGTAAGGCAAGTTAAATCTGTGTTTTATCAACTCCAAACTTCAGAAGTAGGCCTAGGACGCAAAGGATGAGCTGTCATCTTCACAGAACTGAATAAAGTATGCCTGTGCCCCTCATGATTCTTTCAAGAGCTTTTGTCCTTCACTGCGGTATCAGACATGTAATCATTTAACAGTTCTAAGAATTCTGTTACTTCTTCCCCCACATCCGCTCTCTGGGCAGCAGAATGTTTCAAAGGACAGACGGCTGGGGACGCTTACATTCCCCACTGGTCACACTATTTGTCATAGTTAACAGCTTTAGTCACGTGACACAGAGTTTTTTCATCCCCAAATACTGTTCTCCCTATACTATCTTTTTCTTTGCACACTTTCAGT
The DNA here is from genome assembly GCF_019320065.1 of Cervus canadensis. Lineage (NCBI taxonomy): Eukaryota > Metazoa > Chordata > Mammalia > Artiodactyla > Cervidae > Cervus > Cervus canadensis. The sequence goes on along the minus strand of NC_057388.1, from coordinate 7,561,712 downwards.
TTCTTTCCCCATTGTCAACTACAAATTGGCATGTGCCAAGTATCCCTGATGGCTCAGATGGTACGGAATCTGCCTGCAACGTGGAAGACCAGGGTTCGATCCCTGCGTTGGGAAGCTCCCCTGGGGGAGGGCATGGCAACCCACTCCAGCATTCTTGCCTGGAGAATCCCACGGACAGAGGAGCCTGGAGGGCTGTAGGCCACGGGATTGGAAAGGGTCAGACACGACTTAGCGACTAAGGACACAGCACATCACAAGAGCACTGCCAATAACTGAACAACCGGGGCGTTTGCCATCCGCCTCTGAGGAGAAGAACCCGATGCTGCTGCCGCTGTTGGCCTTCAACACCCCCAAGGGAGGTCAGGGTGGAGTGAGGCACGCTGTGCTCCAGGGAATCTGGTGGGACAGGTCTTTAGACAGTGGGATATTCTCAGGAACTGACCTCATGATCCCAATATCTGCATCTCTTCCTATCTAGCAAAGCACTAAATCCCTTCATGGTGACAGCAGCTCCTGGTGACTGGCAGAAAACCTCTTGTAAAGTAAGCACTTGATTGCGTTGCGCTCCCCCTTCACCAAAATCTCATATATTGACCTTCCCCCACTGCCTCTTTGAAGCCGTCTCTCAGAGCTATCAGAGGTGCTGCCTCCTGGGCTGGTGTCCTCGTTTTGTCCCAAATAAGACTTAACTTGCAACTCTGAAGTTGTGCAGCCTTTTTAGCCGACCACCTACTTTTCTATCCCCATGTCAACTTAATAAATGAAACATGAAAGTTGAGAATTACGTTTTATTTGGTGGAATTTTTAGGACTTCAAGCCCAGGAGACAGCATCTCTAGTGACCCTGAGAGAACTGCTCCAAGAAGACAAGGGGGGCTTGGGGAAGAGTCAGGTTATGTAGAAGTTTTGCAACAAAGGTCAGGGAGTCTGAACTTCAAAAGTTGTTTTTTTTTTTTTCCAAATTAAAGAAAACCAGATATCCCGAGTTAAGGAATTTAGTGCTTTTCTCTGTATAGGAAGATGCAAGAGTCTGGGCTCACTGAAATCATTCCTTCCATATGCATCTCAGCTATCTGGGGCCAGAAGTCTGTGTTTTCACATCCTGAATTTCCTCAGGGCTCCCTATAGGGAATGGCTCCAGTCAGATGGATGCTCGAGGGCAGGTATTCTTTCTACCCTGGGTTCCCTCAGGGCTCACCAGCTCACCTTCCAAGCTGGCAGTGATTGCTGATGACTCTGACATCCTTGTTTACTGATACAGCAGGAAATATTCCATTTCTCAGCCACAGTGTTTGATTTGGTCAAAGTCATAAAAAGGCAATTCTGGTTCACCTACAACTGGGCACACTCCTTTTAAATTTTGAGTTCCACCTTCCATAGCTATGATACTCAGTGATCATGGTAGATCATTGATGGTTTAGGATCTGAGATCATGGAAACAGAACTGACCACTTCGATCCCCTCCTTGCTAGCCATGGGACCTCACAGAGCTTCAATTTCCTTCTTTGTAAACTGGGGTGATAATGAAGGAGGAAACAGAAAGAACAGGCTCTGTCTTGAAAGCAGGACTCCATTGTGGGCTGGACTGTGCACTTTGAGCTCTATGCCCAGTATCTATGGAAACTACATACCAACTGGAAAACCAGGCCCCCGGTAGGAAGAGCCCCAGGGCTCGTACCTAGAGTCTCCATTGCCTAAAAGAATACCCTAATTATCTGTGTAACCGAGTAGAATCATACATTCTGTTATGCTTGTTGGGGTATGACCACAGAACTATTGATAACTGTCCACTGTTAACTACCTAGGCTTAAGGCATATGAATCACGGGTTAACTTTGATTATATCTTTTTTTTGCCCTTTGTTCAGACTAGTTTCAGGGAATTTGGGGAGGTGGGTTTGGGCACGTACACTTAGGGTATATAAGGCTTTCACAAAAACTGGTTGGGGTCCTTGGCTAAGAGGAGACTCTGCCTTGGGCCCGCCGGTGTAAATAAACTGCACTCCACTATTTGCATCATCCTGAGTGAGTTTGTTTCCCGGAACACGTGGCTACAACAATAACAGCAACTTCATCACCTGTGGCAGAACACTACCTGGCATGCGGTAAGCACTACGAAAGAATCAGATACCATTCAAAGCACTCATAGCAAACGGGGTGGGGTCAAGGAGGTCTGGGCAATGGGGGAGAAGCCAGCCCACCTACTTTTTCCATGGGGGTCCCCTGATCTGTGGAGACAGTGCCAAATGTGTAACTCAAAACCATGATAGGACAATACGGACAATCAATTGAGTTAGGAAGGGGAAGACATAAAGGCAGAAGCTGGAGAAACTAGAGAACTGGCACATCATGGGAGGAAATGATGCTGACTCACTTCATCTCTGCGGATTAGCAAAGTTATGACCAACCTAGTCTGCATATGAAAAAGCAGAGACATTACTTTGCCAACAAAGGTCGGTCTGGTCAAGGCTATGGTTTTTCCAGTGGTCACGTATGGATGTGAGAGTTGGACTATAGAGAAAGCTGAGCGCTAAAGAATTGATGCTTTTGAACTGTGGTGTTGGAGAAGACTCTTGAGAGTCCCTTGGACTGCAAGGAGATCCAACCAGTCCATCCTAAAGGAGATCAGTCCTGGGTGTTCATTGGAAGGACTGATGTTGAAGCTGAAACTCCAATACTTTGGCCACCTCATTCGAAGAGTTGACTCATTGGAAAAGACTCTGATGTTGGGAGGGATTGGGGGCAGGAGGAAGAAGGGATGACAGAGGATGAGATGGCTGGATGGCATCACTGACTCGGTGGGCATGAGTTTGAGTAAACTCCGGGAGTTGGTGATGGACAAGGAGGCCTGGCGTGCTGCGATTCATGGGGTCGCAAAGGGTCGGACACGACTGAGTGACTGAGCTGAACTGAACTGACTAGGAGGTAAGGAAATAAAGTTCTGACTATTCATGCATTGACTTTCTAGGGGGTAAGGGCTGTGATGGGCTTCCCTGGTGGCTCAGACAGTAAAGAATTCACCTTCAATGTGGGAAAGCCGGGTTCAATGCCCAGGTCAGAGATCCTCTGGAGGAGGGCATGGCAATTCACTCCAGCATTCTTGCCTGGAGAATCCCATGGACAGAGGAGCCTGGCAGGCTACAGTCCACAGGGTCGCAAAGAGTCAGACATGAATGAAGCAACTTAGCATGGACGCACAGAAGGGCTGTGATATCAAAAGGGAGCTTCACTCACTGCTTCCTGCTCTGATGAATTAGGGCTAGACACAGGTATTCCATTCCTCTTGAAACACTGGGTTCAGAGGATCAGACAAGGCAATTCTTGCAAGCACTAATTAACACTAATATTCATAGGGACTAGATCTGATAGAATGCCTGATGAACTATGGACGGAGGTTTGTGACTTTGTATAGCAGACAGGGATCAAGACCATCCCCAAGAAAAAGAAATGCAAAAAGCAAAATGGCTGTCTGAGGAGGGCTTACAAATAGCTGAGAAAGGAAGAGAAGCGAAAAGCAAAGGAGAAAAGGAAAGATATACTAATTTGAATGCAGAGTTCCAAAGAATAGCAAGGAGAGATACGAAGGCCTTCCTCAGCGATCAATGCAAAGAAATAGAGGAGAACAATAGAATGGGAAAGACTAGAGATCTCTTCAAGAAAATCAGAGATACCAAGGGAACATTTCATGCAAAGATGGGCTCAATAAAGGACAGAAATGGTAGGGACCTAACAGAAGCAGAAGATATTAAGAAGAGGTGGCAAGAATACACAGAGGAACTGTACAAAAAAGATCTTCATGACGCAGATAATCACAATGGTGTGATCACTCACCTAGAGCCAGACATCCTGGAGTGTGAAGTCAAGTGGTCCTTAGGAGCATCACCATGAACAAAGCTAGTGGAGGTGATGGAATTCCAGCTGAGTTATTTCAAATCCTAAAAGATGATGCTGTGAAAGTGCTACACTCAATACGTCAGCAAATTTGGAAAACTCAGCAGTGGCCACAGGACTGGAAAAGGTCCGTTTTCACTCCAATCCCAAAAAAGGGCAATGCCAAAGAATGCTCAAACTACCACACAATTGAACTCATCTCACACGCTAGTAAAGTAATGCTCAAAATTCTCCAAGCCAGGCTTCAGCAATACGTGAACCATGAACTTCCAGATGTTCAAGCTGGTTTTAGAAAAGGCAGAGGAACCAGAGATCAAATTGCCGACATCTGCTGGATCATCAAAAAAGCAAGAGAATTCTGGAGAAACATCTATTTATGCTTTATTGACTATGCCAAAGCCTTTGACTGTGTGGATCACAATAAGCTGTGGAAAATTCTAAAAGAGATGGGAATAGCAGACCACCTGACCTGCCTCTTGAGAAACCTGTATGCAGGTCAGGAAGCAACAATTCGAACTGGACATGGAACAACAGACTGGTTCCAAATAGGAAAAGGAGTACATCAAGGCTGTATATTGTCACTCTGCTTATTTAACTTATATGCAGAGCACATCATGAGAAACGCTGGGCTGGAAGAAGCACAAGTTGGACTCAAGATTGCCAGGAGAAATATCAATAACCTCAGATACGCAGATGACACCACCCTTATGGCAGAAAGTGAAAAAGAACTAAAGAGCCTCTTGATCAAAGTGAAAGAAGAGAGTGAAAAAGTTGGCTTAAAACTCAACATTCAGAAAACTAAGATCATGGCATCATGAAGTCCCATCACTTCATGGCAAACAGATGGGAAACAGTGGAAACAGTGGCTGACTTTATTTTTCTGGGCTCCAAAATCACTGCAGATTGTGATTGCAGCCATGAAATTAAAAAACGCTTACTCCTTGGAAGGAAAGTTTTGACCAACCTAGACAGCATACTAATAAGCAGAGACATTACTTTGTCAACAAAGGTTCGTCTAGTCAAGGCTATAGTTCGTCTAGTCAAGGCTATAGTAGTCATGTATGGATGTGAGAGTTGGACTGTGAAGAAAGCTGAGCACTGAAGAATTGATGCTTTTGAACTGTGGTGTTGGAGAAGACTCTTGAGAGTCTCCTGGACTGCAAGGAGACCCAACCAGTTCATCCTAGAGGAGATCAGTCCTGGGTGTTCATTGGAAGGACTGATGCTGAAGCTGAAACTCTAATACTTTGGCCACCTGATGAAAAGAACTGACATTGGAAAAGATCCTGATGCTTGGAAAGATTGAAGGCAGGAGGAGAAGGGGACGGCAGAGGATGAGATGGTTGGATGGCATCACCAACTCAATGGACATGAGTTTGGGTGAACTCCAGGAGTTGGTGATGGACAGGGAGGCCTGGCTTGCTGCAGTTCATGGGGTTGCAAAGAGTCAGACATGATTGAGCAACTGAACTTAACTGAATTCATAGGCAGATCTATACAAACAATGTCACAAGGTTGATGGGCTGGGTGGGAGAGGAAGGCAACCAGTAAGAGGAAAAGAGACAAAGACAAGTCAGACATAAACAACTGTGAGAACAGAGTCTCTGCAAGAGGCATGTTCTCCTTTCTTTCCACTAACTCTGATCATTATTTCAAGAAGGCAGACAGTCAGGCATACAGGCAGCAGTCAGCTCACCTGGGGGGTGCTCTCCTTTGAGTTCCCACTGACTTCTGCATTAAGGACAAAGGGATTTCGACAGTATTAAACTTTCTCAACTAACGGGAGAAACTCTCAGCTCAAAACCACATCTTGATCATGGCCAATCCATCACATGAAATAGACCCTCTAAGGTCTATTTCAGACGAGGAGATAGTTGGATGGCATCACCGACTCAACAGACATGAGTTTGAGCAAACTCCAGAGATAGCGAAGGACAGGGAAGCCTGCAGCCCATGGGCTGCAAAGAGTTGGACGCGACTTAGTCACTGAACAATAACAACAAAGTCTTATAAACCATGGATAGTACAGCCAGAATGTGAAATTTGTTCTCTCACTTCCTAATAAAGGTATAATTGATACCCTGACTGTACCTGCTTCTACAATGGTTATGTTAACAAAGCTTTTTCATAGGCACTATCCTCATCCATCACCAGTGTTCGGTTTCAAAGTGATAATACCGTGGTCATCTCATGAAAATCACCTGCAAAGAAAATACATTAGACTTTCTTTTTCAGTCATTAGAACACTGACTGGTGAGATTCCACACCACAAAAAAATATTCTCCTGTCTTACAACTACTGGGCCATTTGCACAGGAAACAGAAAGTGGGCAAAGGAAAAGAAGAATTAGAAGTCAATGTTGCTTCTGCAGGAAATATTGCCCATGACAAAGCACCGAAAATACAATATCCTCAGGCATCAATCATAAAGGCAAGACTGACAAGTTCAAGGACATCAGACCATATATAAGGACCGCTGAAAACCCTTCAGTGGCTCAAGCTCTATGACAGCAGCCAGTATATTACAGTGGAATTTGTGCCATTGTTGTTGTTCAGTCACTAAATTGTGTCCAACTGTTTGTGGACCCATGGACTGCAGCTTACTAGGCTCCTCTGTCCTTCACTATCTCCTGGATAAGTGAGAGTCTGCTCAGATTCAAGTCCATTGAGTCAGTGATGCCATCCAACCATCTCATTCTCTGCGGCCCTCTTTTCCTTCTGCCTTCAATCTTTCCCAGCATCAGGGTCTTTTCCAGTGAGTCAGCTCTTCGCATCAGGTGGCCAAAGTATTGGAGCTTCAGCATCAGTCCTTCCAATGGATACTCAGGGTTGACTTCATTTAGGATTGACTGGTTTGTTCTCCTTGCTGTCCAGGGGACTCTCAAGAGTCTTCTCCAATACCACAGCTCAAAAGCATCAGTTCTTCAGCACTCAGACTTCTTTATGGCCCAACTCTCACATTTATACTGAAGAGGAAAAGTTAAAATTTTACCTCCTTCCCCTTCTGCCTCTGTAACTCAGCTTGCTCCTTGCAAAGTCTAGATGACGTAGGTCTCAGAAAGTGGGGACTCACAATACCAGGAACTGAAGCTTATCTCACTCACCCTTGTCCTGCTCTTGGAAATCGCCCCAGTCCTTGCAAACCCTCAAACCCACTTAATCATGCCTGTATGTGTATAAAAACTCTGTAATCCCTTTGTTTGGGGCTCAGAACTTGGAGTGCTAACTCCTCTGGGCCCACCAGGGCTCAGAGCTTGGAGTGGTAACTCCTCTGGCCCGCCGGTGTAGTAAACCTGATTTCTCCAACTCTCCGAGCATAGTGCTTGGTTTCTCCAGTACTGGTTTCTGCAACATTTTTGGAGGCCCCAGTGAGATTCCAACCACGCCTGCCCCTTGAGCCACATGGACTGGTGGCTTGGCTGGATTGGAGCGGAGGAGCCGGGATATGAACGAGGAGGCGCGCCACCTGATGGTATCCCAAGTTCTGTTTTGGACCGGTGTTCCGACTCTCTGGATGGACGAGCCCTGACTGGACTCATTGAAGGGACAGACCAACCCACCAGGAATGGCTACAGGGCCAGGTAAGGCCTTGGGGCCAGTCCCCAATCAGGAGGTCCTACCCCAACAGGGAGAAGAGGAGACGGATCACTTCCTTGGAGGTCCCAGGAAGGGAGCATCAGATAGGGAGACCTGGGGACTCGGGAAAAGGGGGGTATCGTGATGACCTCTGAGTGCTTGTGTATGCATGATTGCTGATTGAAGGAAGTGAGAGTGAGCGCCACAGTCCTCGGACTACGGAGCTTGAGGGTCTAAAACCTGTGGTTCCGTGACGACCTCTTAAGGCTGAAGGTGGTTCCAGTCTCTGGGGAATTTGATCCCTATGAGGCTGGTCCAGGTCAGGGGTTTATACTGACCTGCCAATGCTAAGAGGTGTCTAAGTCTCCCTCCGGAGAGTGGCCAGGCAGACGAAAAATGAACATGAATGAGTGTGTGGCTTGATCCACTTGCGCTTCAGGCTCCACTGTGTGGCTTCAGGGCCTTTGTGGCTATGGAGTCTGAGTGGGCCCTAGCTTGCGGTTCCATGGTGACCTCATATGACTCAAGGCCGTGTCTGCCTCTGGGGGACCCAGTCCCTCCCTTGGAGACAGATCTGGTCAGAGGTTTAGGTCAGGTTTACACGGATTCGCCAGTGCTAAGAGGGACCTAAGCTCCCTCCGGGGATGCAGCCAAGTGGGCACCTGCATAGTCTCCTCTTTTAAGGGGGCCCCCACCCTTGTCTCTCTTTGCACCAGGGACTCAGGCTGGGATCCATAGGGAGGAGAAATTATTGGTTACCAGTTATTCTTCTGTCTCCTTGAGCTGACATCTAAGAGATTAGGTTTTCCTGAAAACCCTGCCAGGTAGATTACATTTGCTAACAGGGGAGGTGCCTCTAAGACAACAGTTTTAGATTGCATGATAAAGAACTTTAAGAAGGGCTTTGTAGGAGATTACAGAGTCAAGATGGCCCCCAGGAAGCTTTATAATTTATGTGAGCTGGATTGGCCATCCATTGACATTGGATAGCCGCCAGAGGGCACTCTCGGCCTGCCTGCTGTCCCAGCAGTGCCCCAGGGAGTCACTGGAGTCCAGGACATCCAGATCAGCTTCCATACATAGACTCCCGGCTTCTAATAGCACAGAACCTGCCCCCATGGGCAAGAGTTTGCACTAACAGACAAGGACAGTGTAGGGTATTTGTGACCCAACCACTCAGAAAAAAGAAAGAAAAAACCCTATATTCCAGGGAGATCCCACAGAAGACCCACTGCTGCCCCCGCCACATGCCCCCCTGACTCCACAAGCCCCGGCACAGCCAGCGCTGGACCCACTGCCAGACAGTTTGTCCCCCCCCAACCCCGTGTCCCCTGCACCACCTCAAGAGCAAGACTCCAGCCCCGAGCCAGGAGGGACGCGGTTCTGCTCAGCGCAACCATCTAACCAGCTGGCTGCGGCCCATCAGATGCCACTGTGAGAAACTCAAGGTCCTCAACAATGAACGAGGATGGCTCAGTCCAGCCTGGTCACTCCCTCCTCTATCATCAGCCTTTCAGCACTACTGATCTCCTAAACTGGAAACACCATGATCCAGCGTACTCTGATAAACCCCAGACCATGACTGACCTCCTAGAGTCCATTTTCCACACCCATCAGCCCACATGGAATGCCTGTCACCAGCCCTTTATGTCTCTCTTCACCACTGGGGAAAGGCGATGCATCTTGACAGAAGCCCAAAAATCGCTCAGAGGTCAAGCCACTGCAGAGGTCTTAGATGTGGAAGGATGGACACAAGAGGCGATGCCGGAGATGAGACCTCACTGGGACTTCAACACCAGATAAGGACAAGTAACCCGGGGTCAACACTATGATGCCCTTCTCCACAGACTTCGAGCGGGAGCCAGAAAGCCCACCAATATGTCCAAAATGACAACCATAATCCCAAAAGCAGATGAGACCCCCCACCGATTTCTATGGAAGACTGTGTGAAGCATTCAGACATACACCCAATCTGACCCTGAGACAACCGAGAGTCAATGGATGATGAACGCTGCCTTTGTGGCTCAATCCCGTGCAGACATCCAACGAAAGCTCCAAAAGCTGGAAGGCGTCAGTGGGATGAATGCCACACAGCTCCGGGAGGTAGCAAACAAAGTCTCTGTGGACTGAGACCGTGAAGCCCAGCGAGAAGCAGATACAGAAATGAACCAGAAAGCAGCCCTGCCGGCAGCGGCACTGAGGAGCTCAGACCCAGTGCAACAGACCGTCCGCGTGGAAAGGGGAAACCAAGCAGAGACCACCACTACCCCACGAGCAGTGCACCCACTGCAAAGACACTGGACCCTGGAGGAGTGAGTGCCCTCATCGCAGAGGGACTAAAGGCTCAAAGAAGTTCAGTCAACCCAACAACGAGAAGTACCAGCCTGAGCCGGCTGTCCAAAACCTTACCGGCCGGGCCAGAGCAGAATCAGACTAGGAAGACTGGGCTCCCTGATCCTGGGCCCCCGGGAGCCCATGGTCATGATGAAAGTAGGGGGCCAATCAATGACTTTTACGGTGGACCCCAGAGCTGAACACTCCGTGGTAACCACACCGTGGCTCCCCTCACAGGCCGAACAGAAACTGTTGTTGGGGCCACAGGGGACATGGCAGCCCGCTCATTTTGCAAGGCCCGTTCATGTCAGCTAGGGAGCCATCTGGGGACTCCCGAATTTCTGTCCTTACCAGAACATCCCATTCCCCTGCTGGGTAGAGACTTACTGACGAAACTGGGGGTGCAAATCACCTTTGCCCCCAGAAAGCCCGCAAGCCTCACCCTGGGGAGACAATCCACTCTGATGATGGCCGTGGCCATGCCCAGGGAAGAGGAATGGTGTCTCTATTCCTCGGGGAGGGAACAAATAAATCCCCCCAGACTGCCAGAAGAATTCCCTGATGTCTGGGCAGAGAAGAGGCTCCGAGATTTGGCCAAAAACCATGCCTCCACTGTAGTGGACCTCAGGCTAGGACTCCTGCTGGACAGAAACGATATCTAGGACCACGGGAGGCTCGCCTGGGAATTCAGCACCACACCCAGCGCCCACGAGATGCCGGGATCCTAATCGAAAGTCAGTCTCCCTGGAACACTCTGCTCTTGCCAATCAAAAAGTCTGGAAGGAATGACTACTGCCCCGTCCAGTACCTCTGTGCCATCAACAGTGCAGTGATCACCATCCATCCAGTGGTCCCAGATCCCTACACTCTCCTGAGTCTCTTACACACTCAGGCAGGCTGGTTCACCTGCCTCGATCTCAAGGACGCCTTCTTCTGCCTCTGCCTGTCACCAGCCAGCCAGCCCTTGTTTGCCTCTGAATGGGAAGACCCAAACACCGAGAGAAAGACACAGCTGACTTGGACTTGATTGCCAAAGGCTTCAAAAACTCACCTACCAAAATCTCACCTGTTTGGTGAAGCTCGGCTCCAGGCCTTGCTGCCTCCCTGGACAAACTTTAAACTGCACCTACTCCAGTACCTGGATGACCTGTTGCTCGCTAGTCCCACCCAAGGGGACTGCTGGAGACACCAAATCTCTGTTGGCCCTACTCTCCACCACAGGGCACAGGTGTCAGGGAAGAAGGCTCAGACCTGCAGACAGGAGGTCAAGTACCTGGGGTTTGTCATCTAAAAGGGCATCGGGCGCGCAGACATGAGAGGGAGCAAGCCATCTGTTCAATGCCTCGGCCGAACACCAAGCAAGAAGTCCATGAGTTCCTCGGGGCTGCCGGATTCAGCTCAATCTGGATACTGGGTTTCTCTGAAATTGCCAAGCCTTTGTTTAAAGCCACAGCAGGGTCTGCTAAGGACCCCCTAGAGTGGGGACCTGAACAGGAAAAGGCCTCTGAGGAGATAAAGAGACTCTTGACCAGCGCTCCAGCATTAGGGCTGCCAGACGTGACGCGGGACTTTAACCTCTTTGTACCTGAGAAAAACCCCACTGCACTGGGGCCCCTCACACAAACAGCTGGGCCATGGCAGCGCCCGGTCACATTTCCATCCGAACGACTGGATCCAGTGGCCGCGGGATGGCCGCCAGGCCTCCGGGCATTAGCTGCCACTGTGGTTTTGGTCAGAGAAGCAGATGAGCTTACTCTAGGACAAAATATAAATGTAAAGGTTCCCCATGCTGTTACTCCCCAATGAATAGCCAGGGGCGTAGGTGGCTGACCAGCTCCTGGATGACTCACTAGCAAGGACTGCTTTGCGAAAACCCACAGGTCCAACTCGAGACTGTGCAGACGCTGAACCCCGCCACGTTTTTACCTACGGAAGCGGGAACCCCCGATCATAACTGTGAGGAGGTCATGGGTGAAATTGACTCGAGCAGGCCCGACACATTCCCCTCCAGAACCCAGGAATGGAACTGTTCACTGACGGAAGCAGTGCCGTCCAGACGGGCAGTGCAGAGCAGGCTCTGCCGTAACAACAACTGACGAGAGCGTGGAGGCTGAGGCCTCACCACGAGCGTGGTCAGCACCGTGGGCTGGGCTGTGCGCACTCGCCCAGGCACTGAGGCACCCCGAAGGGAAACGAGTCAGCATCTATTACTGATTCAAGGTGTCCCTTTGCTGCTTGACGCGTACATGGAGCCATTTATAAAGAAAGGGGACTATTGACAGCAAGGGGGAAAGGAGATTAAGAACAAAAAGGAAATCTTCAGCTGTTAGAAGTAGTCTGGAGCCTTCCCAAGTGGCAGTCATCCACTCCTTTACAAAAAGGCCATCAGGAGGAACTGATCCAAGCAGCAAAGAAAAAGGTTGGCTGACCAGGCAGCCGAGGAGGCGGAGACCCAACCGGCCCCACAGTGGGCCCTGAGTTGATCTTTAAGGTCCTCCTGGCACCAGAATTGCCTCCGTCCCCGAGATACACCAAGGAAGATCAATGGGCTCTAAATGAGGGAGGAATAGAAGAAAAAGAGGGTTGGTGGAAGCTCCCAGACCAAAGCCTCTCTGTCCCCAGCAATATAACAATCCAGCTGGTAAAGCAACACCTTGAGACATCTCATTTAGGGAAACCTGCGCTGGGGAGCTTACTGAGCCGCTACGATTTCATTCCTGAGCGCCCAGCCCCGTGTCCCCAGATCAGGGCTAGATGGGACCTGTGCGCAAAACAACGCCAGCCAAGGATCTGGCTATCAGAATATCCATGGAGTTTTACCGTCAGCCCTGGACTCTACTGCTGACTGGTTATTATTGCTGCGCTTCAGTCACACCCCGGGACTGGAATTTGGGTCAGGAGCTGCAGTCAGCTGCCTGTTACGTGACTGTAGTGGGAAGCCTCATTCTTATTAGGTGTCTCTTATGATCGGTTCTCCCTCCTAACTAGATTGCTCCACAGTATAGCTGACCTACCTTTATGGCAGGCTCAGTTGCTATAGCCGCGGCTACACAAAGATGGGGAGAAAACCTCTTGCTGGTGTTCAGTTATCTGTACAGCAAGGTACAGGGCCTTCAAAGCACAGGTGAAAATACAGACATGGATAATAAGGGAGGGATTTAAGATCAAGAAAAACATTTAGCATATATACAGTAGTAGAAAGCAAATACCAACACATCAGCTATTGGTGCCAAATGGTCTCACTTCCCTATATTCACATATACACAGCTCCCAGAAGGTATCTCTGTGATTTCCTGGACTTTTAAGCCTCTGTTAAGAAAAAACAAGGGACTATCTTACCCCCTCAGTAGAGGCTGACACTATTTGACCCTGAGGAACTATGATTTTTTTTTAACCATCACTGAAAATTATATCTTCAGATAAAATTTTCTAAATATTTTCATTGTAATTGTCAAGAGATGATGCTTTCTTTTAAAACGCTCTGCCTAAAAAAAGATGTGTTTTAAAATTGAATTAAATTTTAACAGAATAAGAAAATATCCAATGTATCTTATAAACATGACCATTACTTCCGTTTATAACATGGCTCATAGGGCAAGGATGGACTGTGAGCTCAGGGTTATAGATGCAAACTATGACCATGTAGCACAGGGGATTATATTCAGTGTCTGGGATGAACCATAAGAGGAACTATGACTTAATGACATCAAACTTACTCATCTGGTCTCACCTATGTGCTGACAGGTACAGCATAAATCCCACCCATCAGGTCAGCCTCTCTGATGGCAGAGGAAGACGCTAAGAAAAAGTGGGCCTCTCTGCTCAAACGTCTCCTTTACCAATAACAGAAGAAAAGTGAGCTCCTAACTTTCAGAGCTCAGAATGTTCTAAGTCTGTGAGAAACACTGACTTGGCCTTCCACTAATTCTCACATTTGCTGGTCTTTGCTTTTGCACAGGCCCCAGAGCTGCTAAAACTGCATTCTCTGAATAACACCTGTGGTTGAAATAGAACGTGCATGTGTAATCAGTTGTGTCTGACTCTTTGCCACTCCATAGACTGTAGCCCACCAGGCTCCTCTGTCCGTAGGATTCCCCAGGCGAGAATGCTGGAGTGGGTTGCCGTGTCCTCCTCCAGGGGATCTTCCTGATCCAGGGATCGAACCTGCAACTCCTGCATTGGCAGGTGGATTCTTTACCCCTGAGCCACTGAAATAGAACAAGGCAGCTAATAGCATTCCTGGATCCAGGGGTTAGGGAGGTCTCTAAGCGAGACTCCAGTGCAGAGGAATCCTAGCTTATCACGTGAGACAAACCCGGCTACAGACGAGGCCGAACTAAGAAAGTGATGAGAATGGGACGTTCTGGGGTCCCAGCTGGGATGCTCAGTTTTTCAAGCAGCGTCTTCTACAGTCATGCTGATAATTTCAAACTGACTTAGCAATGGGGCTAAGGAAATGGAGAACGATTGACTAAATTCCATGATTTTGAAACTGACTCTCCAAAAGTCCACGCATTCAGCGTCTCTCCAAGCACGACTGCTTCACACCTGTGTGCTACTTTAGGTTCTGGAAGATGTTTTTCTGGATCCTCGGTGAGGAGTCCTCAATGCCAACTTGTGAAGAAGATTCACAGAACTGGGCTTGGATGTTACACACTCTGCTTGGAACAGATGGTATAAAGATCAAAGATGAGCCGAGGAGAAAGTGGAAATTCCTAACTCTCATCCTGTGAGTGCACTCCCTAGAAGAATAAGGTATCAAGTGGCTGGACCTGGAATTTAAGATCAAGCTGGCTTGATTAGCGAGACTATGCTTTTAAGAGCTGTGCCACTGAGTGCCCTGGGGCGGGGGTGGGGGGGATCAGAGAATGTGTCTCAGATGGTGTTAAATCATTCACAGCCAACTAGCCAGTCTCTGGAAGGAGGTTCTGAGTATTAGGGGCAAGGCTTTTTTTTCATTCTCCCTCTCTAGTCCAACACACACACACACTAGGTACCATTACCAACCTCTTCAGCATTTCATCAGTGACTTTAAGGAAAACATAGAAAAATACCTTGTATTTTCAGACAGCACAAAACAGAAGGGATGTATAATATTCTTTTTTTTTATGATTTATCTATTTATTCATTTTCGGCTGTGCCGGGACTTCGCTGCTGCTGCACGCAGGCGTGCTCTTGCTGCCGGAGAGTCGGGGCTCCTCTCCAGGGGCGGGGTGCAGGCTTCTCACTGTGGTGCTTGTTTTGTTGAGGAGTACAGGCTCTAGGCTCACAGGCTCACCAGTTGTGGCCTGACGGCTCTAGAGCACAAGCTCAACAGCTGTGGCCCACCGGCTTAGCTGCCCCACACCTGGGACCTTCCCAGACCAGGGATTGAACCCGTGGCCCCTGTACCAGCAGGCAGATTCTTCACCACGCAGCCACCAGGGAAGCCTGGGATGTGTCACATTCTGATGGCTGAGCCAGGGTTAAAAAAATATTTAAAGTAGGAACAACAGGTTGAGATATGAGTCAAGGACCAAGAAGGGCATGCTGATGACCGGAGCTGGAGAACATGGAACAGACATCTTCAGGAGGCTCCTTCCGAACCCAGGCTTGGGCTGCACCGCATCTGGCCTGCAGATAGACCAAGGATCAAATTCTGTCTCCACAGGCACAAGGGTTGTGCACAGTGAACATCTGATGTAATGCTACAAAAGTCTGGGCCACAGGATGAGGTCACCTGTTTACATCTACCTGTGTTTGCATTTGGCCATAATGATAAACTACAGGGCAGATGGGAGAAGTGAGTTGATAGGGGATATATATGAAAGTGGGTAGAGAAGGTATGGATGAAAGCTTTCCTTCTCTATTTTCTAACTAAAGTATATATCAAAGTCAGTTATTCTGCAGGGAGCAAGTACAATCAATGGCTAATATCAGAATACCTTCTGGTATCAACATAAGCAAAATATATGTACACATGTGGGGTGTGTGTGTGTGCTGTGTCTGTGTATATACACACACAGACATACACACATATAATTTCTTTCCTCCATCATGCCTTATGCCTTACCTATATAGTCAAAGCTATGGTTTTTCCAATAGTCATGTATGGATGTGAGAGTTGGATCATAAAGGAGGCTGAGTGCCAAAGAACTGATGCTTTTGAACTGTGATGTTGAAGAAGACTCTTGAGAGTCCCTTGGACTGCAAGGAGATCAAACCAGTCCATCCTAAAGGAAATCAACCCTGAATATTCATTGGAAGGGCTGAAGCTGAAGCTGGGCACCAGATGCAAAGAGTCGACTCATTGGAAAAGATCCTGATTCTGGGGAAGACTGAGGGCAGAATGAGAAGGGGGAGACAGAGGATGAGATGACTGGATGGCATCACTGACTCCATGGACATGGGTTTGAGCAAACTCCAGGAGATAGTGAAGGACAAGGAAGCCTGGAGTGCTGTAATCCATGGGGTTGCAAAAGGGTGGACAAGACTTAGAAACTGAAAAACAACAAAAGTGCCACTGGATAAGGGGTTAGTGTGTTAAGATGGTTCATTTTTGGCAGTGACCAATGAGATGTAAGTTGAAGGTGGGATTAGAAAAGCTGCTTTAACAGGCTGTGTGATTCCAGGTTAGGGGAGCAGACTACAGTGAGATTCTGCAGATCAGGAAGCTTTACCTAAGACTGGCCAGCAGAGGGAGCAACTGGATCGTGAAAATAAAAAGCCACTGGGCCTTCAGAAAGCTGCTTTGACTATTTAATCAGCAGCTCAACTTAAGTTGCTGGATTGAAAAAGATCGTGTTTCCAAAATATCCTGTGGAGTTTTCAATGCAGCAAAGGTTTAGATGGGAAGGAACTGAGATATGGAAAGGACAGCTCTGAAGAGTTTTATTTAAAATGGGTTCAATCCATGGGCTGGAACATACAGACCTGGCTTAGTGGTGTGTGGCTGCACATGGGAGTCATTCGGAAAGCATTAAAACATACACGTTAAAAAAAACCTCTGGAACTTCCCTGGTGGTCCAGTGGTTAAGACTTCACCTTCCAAGGCAGAGGCTGTGGGTTCAATCCCTGGTCAGGGAGCTAAGATGCCACATGCCTCATGGCCAAAACACCGAAACATAAAAACAAACAAAATGCAACAAATTCAATAAAAACTTCAAAAAAACAAAAAAAAAAAACCCCCCGCAGACTGCGACCTACCTCAAAGGTTCTGGTTTAATTGGTCCAAGGTGCAGGCTAGGTATGTGGAATTTTCCAAACCTCCCCAGCGATGCTAATGTTACAGCAATGGCTGGGCTTGCTGACTGGCCTTCATAGAACTAGGCCATCTCTCTGAGGCCCTCCGTTCAGTCAGACAGTATATAGGTTTTTTATTTTTTAAGTCTTCAGCCTCAGTCCAGAGGGTTACAAAAGATTTTCAGTAGATGAATGAACAAAACAAGCAGTTGGCTCTTTATTAGAGAAATCGGAGGTTAACTTGCAGCTAAATTTGAGACTACCCCAGAAAGTGCTTTCAGAAACTGGAAAATTCTATACTGAAAGGAGCTCATTTACAATATGTTTTCCTCCAGTGAAATTTTTTAAATTTTTTTCTCTCCCTTTTCTCCTGCTATTCCGATTTCCTGTCGCTCTAGCCCTGGCGCCCTCATCGATTTCACTCTCATCTCAAGGCGCCTCTCTTCTTTTCACTGACTGATGGTATTGTGACAGGGATCTGACAGGGCTTCAGAATGTCAGCCCCCTGCTGTGGAAGCCACAGGGACACTGACTGATTTGTCCCCGCACGACGCTCAGGAGCCTGAGGGTGGAGGCTGCTGAGGCTGGAGGGGGCAATGTTGCCAAGCAAATGCAGCAGAACGAGGCTGACTGCCTGAGGTGGCAGCACAGAAAAAAGGAGAAAAGAAGAATGCAGAGAGAGGCACCTGGAGGCAGGAACACTATGTGCCAGAGCCAGTGGTCCCCCAGACAAGCAGCATCACCTGCAGAAGCAGCTCAGTCCTTGCTCCTGACCTGATGAGTCAGAATCTCTAGCTCAACACGAACCCTGCGTGATTCCAACGTAAGTGTCAGCTGTGCCGCTTTTGAAGCAGTCCTTCTAACTGAATTTTTCAACCAAAAAAACGAAGTGCAAGCATTAGGCAGGAAGTTATCACCCCAGATACACCTTCACGTCCAGTTCCCGCGGAAGACTGTTTGTTCAGACAGCATTCGGAAAAGCGAGACGGGCACCTCCCATCAGGAGCGCGTGCAGACGACAAAAACTGCATGGAGCTCGGCGTTCTGCGCGTCAGAGCTCGCCCACCAGCACTGGCTTTCCTGTCCTTGCCTGAATAGTCTTATACCCTAGGTGTCTCCTACAGGAAGAGACTTCAAATTACCTCTCAAAACTGGCAGGATGTGAAGAACAACAATAATGAAAGAAATACTCCATTCATCCACTGATGTTCTTTACTTGGTCTGCAAACTTGAGGCCAATTAAAATCCGATGACAGATACATGTGTCATATAGGACATAAAACACAGGCCTAGATGGACTGTCATCTTCTTGCATGAAAGCAGTTTTCTTATTTACTGAGCACTGACTCTGTGCAAGCAATGCGCTGTACTGGGAGACCAAAAAATGTGTAACTATATTTTACTCTTGAAAATGCAGTATTTTAAATATTCATTTTTATTACATTCACATTAAAAAGGACAAAGCTGTTGAACCGATTCATAACACTAGGAAACTTTGACATCCTTGAAAACATCTTAATGTGAATGTATTAGTTTCCTGTGGATGCTGTAACAAATAATCATAGAGTAGGTGGCTTCAAGCAACAGAGATTTAATTCTCTCAAGGTTTTGGAGTCAAAAGTCAGAATCACTGGGCTGAAATCAAGATGTCAGCAGGGTTACCCTCCTTCCGGAGATTCCTGGGAAGAATTCTTCTCTTGCCTGACCCGGCTTCTGGTGGCTAAGGGCATTTTCCACTCTGATTTCTGCCTCAGTCTTCACACTGCCTTCTCTTCTGTATCAAATCTCCTTCTTGCTCTCTCTTAAAAAGACTGCTGACTGCACTGAGGGCCCTCCTGGATAATACAGGATAATGTCCCCATTTCAAGATTCTTAACTTAATCCCATCTGCAAAACTCCATTTTCTAAATAAGGTATAATTACAGGTCTGGGGACTGGGGGCTCATGGCCTTTGTTTTCGCTATGTAGCCTACTACAGAGTAGAATGACCGTTCACCAAATACTATTTCTAATGATACCCAAAGTGGATATTTCCACATATACAACATGAAGGAAACACAAAATCTGTGGAACTATGTCTACTTGCAGGAACAACTTCACATAAGCTGCCTGATTGTTTGCAACGTCACACTTATTATTTCATAGTGAATTATTTCATAGAGCTGTTATCAACCCAATAAAATAGGACAATATTGGCA
This sequence comes from Cervus canadensis, assembly GCF_019320065.1. Taxonomy (NCBI): domain Eukaryota; kingdom Metazoa; phylum Chordata; class Mammalia; order Artiodactyla; family Cervidae; genus Cervus; species Cervus canadensis. Next base: position 7,542,496 of record NC_057388.1, on the reverse strand, counting down.
AGGCTGCAGATGAGAAAACTGCAAAGCAAGGCGCCTGCCTCAGGGCCCGTGAAGGAGGAACAGAGCCAGGACACGACCTGGATTTGGGTCTGGTGACCTTCTCACGTCACTCGGACGCCAGGGCAAGACTGTTCACAGAACGGTTAATTCCCCTCGGTTGACCCCTAAAGCTACTTAACACATGCGAGACCAGCAAAAACTGAAGCCAGGCGACCTCTTTAGCTACATGACCCCTTTCCTCCCTGCAGGGGCATCTGTGCTTCTGCTGACCTCCTGGACACACTCAGACGGGTTTCAAAGTCAAGGAGCGATGCTCTCATAGAGCTGCGCTCCGTCGCTTCAGTCCTGTCTGACTCTGCGACCATATGGACTGTGGCCCGCCAGGCTCCTCTGTCTGTGGGATTCTCCAGGCAAGAAGACTGGACTGGGTTGCCATGTCCTCCTCCAGGGGAGCTTCCTCACCCAGGGATGGAACCCGTTTCTCTTACGTCTCCTGTGCTGGCAGGCGGCTTCTTTACCACCAGAGCTATTTACTAAGAAAACTGATTTTGTCATTTATTCTTACTCAACCCTGAGGATTGTAATGAAGTGCTTATCCCTCAAAACCAAAAAAAAAAAAAAAAAAACTGCTATTTTTTCTTTCTTTGGACCTAATGAACAGAATTTTGTTTATATTAACATAATAAGCACCTATGAGTTCATCACCCCAGACAAGAGCTAGAATATTTAACAACAGCTACATCTAATCCTCAAGATGCCATGTGATCATCCAGCCTCTCCACCCCCACCAGCTGTAAGCTGCATCCTGAAGCATGTTTATCACTCTGCCATTCTTTGAAATGTAGTTTTATTGTCCTTATAAAGATCATAAAATATTTTTAATTATTTTAAAATTTCTAAACACAATATGTGAATACATGCATGCTCAATCATGTCTAACTCTTTGCGACCCCATGGACTATAGCCTGCCAGGCACCTCTGTCCATGAGATTTTTCAGGTAAGAATACCGGAGTAGATTGCCATTTCCTTCTCCAGGGGATCTTCCCAACCCAGGGATCGATCTGCATCTCCTACACTGCAGGCAGATTCTTTACCACTGAGTCACTAAGGAAGCCCCATACAGGATACAGAACTGTAGCTAATCTTTTGAGATTTTTTTTCACTTCACATTATATTGCTAAGATTCATCCAAACCCTTGTGCAACGGATGAATCCTAACATGTGACTGGAATATTATTCATCCATGCTTTTACTGACAGGCATTTGTGTTGTTATAAGTTTCTGTACAGTATTGGGGAAGGAAAATCACATGATGTACAAATAGTAAGTTGAAAGCTCAGCAGAGATCTTATTATCCTTTCACTGCTATAAAATTCCATAATACAAAAAATAAAATATTGGCATCTAAGATGGAGTGGCATTCTAACAGTTTGAGAACTGTCTGGGATTCACAATGTATTTCCCCAAAGAAACAATTCTCTCCCCTGGCTGTTGCACAAAAGCCTGATGAATTTATAACAAACCAAAAAGTGCCCTGGAGCCAAACCACTCTGTACAATAGGACTTCTGATCAAGATGGAGCTGTGTGGAAATCACCATGGTTTCTATGGAGGTGTCCAGGGAGCAGGGCAGGGCTCCTGTCCCCAAGACTCCCCATGCTGAAGTGGGGGGCAGAGAGTCCAGCCCAGAGGAGGGAGACCAGGCTGGCCCGAGGTTTCCAAGTCCACGGAGAGGCTGGGATGCAGACTGAAGCCAAGAAGAGGCAGGAGCTGTGACTTGGGAGAAATGATAAGCACTCTAGCAGAAAGGGTGAGGGGTTGCCAGAAAGTGAATCGTTTTCTCTGCGTTGGTTAGCACTGGTTACTGGGGAGCGGTGGATCAGTGGCAAAGAATCCGCCTGCAATGCAGGAGACAGACGCAGGAGACTCAGGTTCTATCTCTGGGTTGGGAAGATCCTCTGGGGGAGGACACGGCAACCCACCAGTATTCTTGCCTGGAGAATCCCATGGACAGAGGAGCCTGGCAGCCTACAGTCCATGGGGTTGCAAACAATCAGATTCGACTGATTGCACGCACAATGGGGAGCAAAACAATAGCAAGGGAGGGGTTCGGGAGGCTGCCCTTGGGGTATTCTTTCCTCATAGCCTGTGTATGTCTTCATTCACAGAGGGACCTATTTGCATGAGGATGGGGTTTTGGAGAGGTAGAACTGGAGGAGCTCCTGGAAGAAGGGGAAAATATGGAAAGGAGGTGCCCCCGCCCCTGTGCTGGGTCTGCACCGGTGGGGGCGGGGAGGGGTGGAGGAGGAGAAGGGAAAACAACAGGGCATCAGCAGCTGTGCAGACAGTAAGGGCTGTGCCTGTGTCCGGAGTATGTAGGTCAGGGCTGCCGAGCAAAAGGAAATCCATGCATTCACCTGTGCTAGAAAAGGACGCTGTTATTTTTAGAGCTTTGCATGGGGTATGCAGGAATGTGTCAGTTACAACTAAACCTCTGGTAAGTCTGCAAAAAGGCTGTTAAGAAATTGAGGTCAAGCTAGTTCTAAAGGATGTGCTTCATTTGCAATATTTTATTATAGTTTTGGCAACTGTGTATATACTATTCAGATATATGCAGTTACAATGTCAACATATATATGTATATTATTAAATAGTATTCATTTATTCGGGGCTTCCCTGGTGGCTCAGGGGTAAAGAATCTGCCTGTCACTGCAGGAGACGTGGGTTTGATCCCCGGGTTGGGAAGATTCCTTCGAGAAGGAAATGGCAACCCACTCCAGTATTCTTGCCTGGAGAATCCCCATGGACAGACGAGCCTGGTGGGCCATAGTCTATGGGGTCACAAAGAGTCAGACACGACTTAGTGACTAAATATCAATATTTATTTATTCATAAAAGGTTATTGTAAACTTGTTATTGCCAAGGACTGTGCTAGAAGCTGGAATGCAACTATGGAAAAGGTAGTCCTCGACAAAGGTGATCTTCATGATAAACTCCAGGTCCTCCAGGGACCTGCTCCTTCCTGGTCAAGAATATATTCCCAATTTCAACACAACACTCTCTTGGCAATTGACATGAAATATCACGGACATTCCCCCTACAAATGGATTACTTATTCCTAACAGACTGAGTGGTCCAAGAACTGGTATTTAGAATACCAATGTTAAAATTTAGTTTTCATAATCTAAAACTAGTAAATTACTTAGAGTTGAAAATGAGGTATTCCTTCAAGAAGTATGGCAGCCACTGAAGTCATAACAACTTCGGACATTCCTGACAACTACTGGCCATCAAGAGAGCTGTAATTCTGCATTTCTCTGGACAGCACTGAGCTAAAGGTTCATCAGTGTTAAAAAAAGTTCCTTGTAACTTTTCAGTTTGCTGTTATCCTTAATTCTAAATTCTAATCTGGTATTAATTTACCTTCATTAGTATCAGATTGTTGTGAGCTACCTTGTTAACTCCACATTATATTTTAATGCATTTCTGTACCAAATGCCTATGTGGCCAATTTCCAATAACTAGAAATTATGACAGTGGTGCATTGTGAGTTATAAACGAATCAGCTAAGAGACTAATGCCAAAGCAGATATATACCTAATTCTTCTTTACCCCTTAATCTGTGTTTTTCATATACTCGTTGCTATGGACTGAATCTTGTGGCCCCCAAAACTCAGATGTTGAAACTGTAACCCCTCATGTGATGGTATTTGGAAGTAGAGTCTTTGGGAGATAATTAGGACTATGTTAGGTCAAGAGGATGAGGCCTTCATGATGGGATTAAGGTCCTTATAAAAAGAGGAGACCACCCAGGGTTGCTCTGTGCACAGTCCAAGGAAGGCCATGCAAAGACATCAACAGGGCCCTCACCAAGACCTGACCATGCTGGCATCCTGATCGAGGGCCTCCAGCCTCCAGAACTGAGAAAGAAGCATTCGTTATACACGTCCACCAGTCTATGGTATTCTGTCATAGCAGTTGGTAGCGACTAAGCAGCTCACAGTGGACGTCCCTGGTAGTGCAGTGGAAAAGAATTCACCTGCCAAGGCAGGAAACACAGGTTCGATCCCTGGTCTGGAAGATCCCACATACCGTGGAGCAACCAAGCCCAAGAGGCCCAACCACTGAGCCTGTGTGCTGCAACTGCTGAAGCCCTCCTGGCCTAGAGCCCGTGCTCCGCATCAGAGAAGCCACCACAGTGAGGAGCCTGCACGTGGCAACAAGAGCAGCCCCTGCCCGCTGCAACTGGAGAAGGCCCACTCGAAGCAAGGGGGACCTGGCACCGCCAAGGACAAAAAGACATTAGAGTTTATTTAGGACTTCCCTGGTAGCCCAGTTGGTAAAGAATCCACCTGCAATGCAGGAGACCCTGGCTCCATTCCTAGGTCAGGAAGATCCCCTAGCGAAGGGATAGGCTACTCACTCCAGTATTCATGGGCTTCCCTCGTGACTAGTCAAGAATCTGCCTGTAATGCAGGAGACCTGGGTTCGATCTCTGGGTTGGGAAGGTCCCCTGGAGGAGGGCATGGCAACCCACTCCAGTATTCTTGCCTGGAGAATCCCCATGGACAGAGGAACCTGGCGGGCTACAGTCCACGGGGTCACAAAGAGTCAGATGCGACTGAGCGACGAAGCACAGCAGAGTTCATCTGGGTTTCCCAGCTTGTATTAAAGAATCCAGCTGCCAATAAGGAGACAGTAGAGATGTGGGTTTGATCCCTGGGTTGGAAAGATCTCCTGGAGGAGGGAAAGGCAACCCATTCCAGTATTCATGCCTGGAGAATCCCGTGGACAGAGGAGCCTGGCGGGCTGCAGTCCATGGGGTCGCAAAGAGTCAGTCATGAGTGACTGGGCAAGGTTCATTTAAAAAAAGACATGGGAAGTTAGTGTTATCTGCACAGTTAGATAGAAAAGGATGGGGCTGGTAGGCCAGTGAGATGTTTTGCCTGCCTAAGGAAAGGAAAGTGAGCACCCATCCGAGGGGAGGTTCGGAGAGAAACACAAACTCTGTTCATCTTGCATCACACCAGTCTGGACAGAGACTTTACAACGTTCAGAAGGGTTGGGGGGAGGGGGGTCCAGCATCTTCGACTATGGAAAAAAAGCCCTAGAGGGGGATCTCTGATTTACACAAAGACATACAGATGATGTCTGAGATGGGTCGAGTGACTTACAACCGATGCACAGCCCAGGGTGACCGGTGTGGGGAGGGGAGATGGGTGGTCTCCCAACTCTGGAGAACTAACGGGCTCCCTGCCATTCAATTCTCCTATAAAAATAATTTAAACACTCGTGACGACCTCTGACCATGAATTTTATCCTCATCTGAAGGATAAAAGGGGGCTTAAAGATACCCAGATAAATGAGGTGTTGGCCAGGAAGGGCATCTCTTCCTATTCCCCAGCATACTTCTCCAAGACCATCCTGTTTTGTTATTTCTTGAGAAGCTGTTTTCACCCTGGATGATCAATACATCATAAAATATTGCTGGCATGGTTTATCATTTTCAGTAAAGGGTAAAGTTTCCCCCAAGTTCGGAATCTCCACGTTGACATGTGTGGCCTGGTCACATGGTGGAAGCTGTGAGTAGCCGCTTTAGCTCCTCTTTCTCAAGAAGGCAGCTTCTAACCATTTCCTCCCCGCTGTGCCCCATTCTCCCGCTGAAGGTTACAGGGGACAAAGAACAACCTTACAAGGCTGCCTGTCAACAAAAGGGGCAAAGGAGCAGTCCACACAAGGCGCAAAGCATCCTAATGACCACGGTCACTGAAAAGGCAGAAGACTCAGTTCTTTCAGAGTCTCCCAGATTTTCTAACACTCAGCCACCTCTGTCTGTTTCTTATGATGATAATAGGCCACACTGCTACAAGCTGAGGAACAGAGGTTGAGGGTGGCTAGGCTTTTTTTTAAGCTTTTGGTACTGGACTATAACTGATTACCACTGTTGTGACAGTTTCAGGACTTAACCATACATACACATGTATCCATTTCCCCCAAACTCCCCTCCCATCAGGCTCCCACATAACACCGAGCAGAGATCCCTGTGCTATTCAGTAGGTCATCGTTAGTGTGGATAGGCATTTTTGAAAGATAAAAATTGCACTGCTGCCTAAGAGTCCAAGGGACTCATTCTTTTGGTGTAAGTGAAACTGAATTAAAAACGGAAGGAAACGCTCACTGCCGCTCTCACTTTCCTACGTTGCTTTAGAGACAGTGCACACGCTGTTGGCTCAGTCTTACTTGCACAAGATTGCCCTCAGTGGATACATTTTCAGACTGCACTGTAATTTACAAAACATTTGTGCCTTTCTTTCTCCTACAAGCATTATCAGAAGGGGCAGCAGGCAGATGATCGAGGTCATCGACAGTCCCTTAGAGCACAAGACTTGAGTCCAAGTACAATCACCATCATTTTCAACACTTTCTCATTCCATGGACCATGCCCACACGAGTGCAATAAAACCCACTATCCTCTACTAGCTTATTCACGGAGGAAACCTTAAACCACCTCCTACTTGAACTGAAAAGCTAGGTTTCCCCAAGACGCCTCTGAAAATCTTTTCCATCTTTAGACCATCCCTTGGAAGAAACCCATCTCTTCCTTAATTGGCTCTTCTGTCACTGATTTCAGAGTTAAAAGATCCAAACGGTGCCAAGCAATTCAGTTTTGTTATGGCATGTTCATAACATAAAACAGACTTGGATTCTCTTATTCACATGTACTATGAAAAGTTCTATTACTGGATTAGAAACAAACACTTTGAAAATACTCAGACCCAACCAAGACCTCGCTTTTTCTTAAAATTATTATGCACTTTATTATAAATTAATATATTTTACTCACAGACAATTAAACAGGAAGGCATAGTATAAATAACAAATCACCCACAAATAGCACTATTAACATTTTCTTTTGTCTTTTTACTCACACTAGTTGTATTTTATGTGACAGTATTCTTATTTAATGCTGTATTATGAATATTTTCCTTGGCAGGTGAATTTATTTGTCTTGAAGTAGTATGCACCAGTGGAACTGTATGACTGAGGTCATCTCCAGAAGATGTCTATTTTTCTAGGTGCTGGCACCTGAGGGGACCTCACTCCTTGTTGGTGATGCCAGTGGTGATGCAGGTAGACTAGCAAAAGGCCGCAGGACACAGAGCGCCAATTCATAAGTGGCTTTAAAGTTACTCGACATTACCTGCATTTGAAGCCAGGCTCGACTGTGTTTGGAGAAGAGGGTAGGGTAGAAAACTGTTGGTTGGTAACAAGGAATGGTCGAGGCTGTAGATTTCAGAATGCACGATGAAAGCCTGAAGTACTCAAGGGCTGCTACTCAGGAGAGGTGTTCAGAGAGTGTCAGCTGAGAGCTGAGGGAAAGGAAGGATCAACAGGCGCTCCCTTGGAGCAGGACATGTTGATACACTGCCTTATGTTTTAACTGGAGGATAGCTGCTTTACAATGGTATGCTAGTTTCTGCTGCACAACCACGCAGATCAACCATAATTATATGTTCCCCGCTCTGGAGCCTCCCTCCCCACCCCTACCCCACCCCTCAAGGTCACCACAGAGCACCGAGCTGAGCTTCCTGTGTTACGTAGCAGGTTCCCACCGGCTATTTCACACATGCCAGTGTGTATATGGGGGCTTCCCTGGTAGCTCAGCGGGTAAAGAATCCGTCTGCAATGCAGGAGACCCCGGTACGACTCCTGGGTCAGGAAGATCCCATGGAGAAGGGCTAAGTTAGCCACTCAAGTATTCCGTCTGGCAGCTCAGATGGTAAAGAATCTGCCTGCAACGTGGGAGACCTGGGTTTGATCCCTGGGTTGGGAAGACGCCTGGAGGAGGGCATGGCATTAAGAACAGCACGGACAGCACAGTGTATCTATGTCAATGCTACTTTCTCAGCTTGTCCTACTCTCTCCTTCCCACCCTGTGTCCACAAGCCCGTTCTCTACATCTGCATCTCTCTTCCTGCCCTGCAGATAGGTTCGTCAGTATCATTTTTCTAGATTCCATATATATACATTAAAGCAGGATATTTGTCTTTCTCTTTCTGACTTACAACAGGCTCTAGCTTCATCCACCTCACTATGATTGACTCAGATTTGTTCTTTTTCATGGCTGCATAATATTCCACTGCATATATGTACCACAACTTCTTTATCCATCCATCTGCTGATGGACATCTAGGTTGCTTCCATGACCTGGCTATCATGAACAGGGCTGATCAGAACGAAGGGGTACATGTATCTTTGGTACATCATCTATTCAATTCTTTCAACAAAACCTTCATGCAGGTCATATGCCTCCATACTACAGATGAGGAGACTGAGGCTTAGAGGTGCTAAAAGACCTCACCATGCAGACAAAGGAGGCAAGATCTGAAAAGGGTGTCTGGCTCTACAGTCCATGCTCCTTACTTAATATGATCCTGCTTCTAGGTGCTAGGCTCAGGCTGCATCCTTCCTTCTGGGATGAAACTGTCCACCCCCAGTCAGTCATCTTTCCAGTTGACCATCACACCCTGGAGGAGGCTGGGGAAGCTAGGGGGTGGGGGAGTGGGGCAACTTTAATATGATTAGTGAACTCATCTCCTCCTTGTCCTTGATGGCCTTGTGTGTTTTATGCTATTTCCCATTTAGCTCTGAAAAGAGTAAATAATCACATTATGTTCTACCAGACAATCCAGCAAATGGAATCAGATTGAGTAATCAGCTATTTTGCTCAGTGATTAAGAGACCGTCTACCAGACCTGAGTTGTAGGTCTTAGTCTGCCATTTGCTCACCAAACAAAGGTTGCGGTAGGCACTGTGAGCGGAGCATGGACTCCAAAATCAATCTATCTGTACTCAAACCTCTACTTAAATATTGTGAATGCTGTAATTTAACTCTTTCGTTCTAGTTAGTCAATGTCCTTGTGCACCAATTTCCTCTTTGGTAAAATGCTGATAACAAAGAGTACCTACTTCATTGGGTTCTTGGTCAGAAGATATAAGCTAATCTATGTAAAGTACTTAGAGCCCCATGGGACACACACCAGCACCCAATGAATGTTAGCTGCCAAAATATCACTCTTAACACCACCATCATCATCATTTAATACGTTTAAGACAGTTTCCTTTTATGGTGATGGGATAATAGTATCTATTTCACAACATTGTGAGAATCAGTGAGATAATGAATAAAAAATGCTTACTATGTTGGTTTGTTAGCTTTAGTAAAGAATCTTTGTGCAATAAGGGAGACCCTGGTTTGATTCCTGGTTCAGGAAGATCACTTGGAGAAGGGAACGACAACCCACTCCAGTATTCTTACCTGTAGAATCCCATGGACAGAGGAGCCTGGCCAGCTCCAGTCCATGGGGTCACAAAGAATCAGATGACAGATAGATTAACACTTTCACTCTCAACAATGGTAGTAGCAGAGGTATTAGAAATATTTATCTATTTCCTCATTGTTGCGCTTTTCTATTCAGAAATCTTTTGACTGTTTAGCGACTCCAAGAAGTCTTATTTTGACACCAAATACTATAAATGAATTTTTCCCCAACTTCTTCTGTACAACCATGTGTTAATTTATAATCCCACCAAGAGTTTGAGAGTATGTATTTCATCTTGCCAAGAACAGGAGTGATTGCCTTGAAAAATCTTCCCTGAAGGATTATGTATCTGGCTGTATCTGTGGAAGTCAACTTTAAGTGGTGGGCACCATTACCATGATTAAGACCAACAAAAATCAAACTGAAATTCTGTGTTACCATAATACAGAAAACAGATGCTCCAGGAGCAGGAACCGCAATGCATTTCTTATGAAGGCAGTAAACCACACATGCTGATAACTGAACAAGCCTTGATGGAACACCATCTTCTACCATCTGAGAAGGTGGTCCTGTGACATGACAAACACCGCCTCATGAAGCACTCTGAGTCCTCAACGGGACAAGGAAGTCAACAAAAAACACAGCTCACACACTCCTGGTGAAAAACTAGGGGTGGCTAGGACTTTGGAAAGATTTAGTTGTTTCATTAGGTGAAAAGTGTCTCCTTCCAGGGCTTAAAATATCGATGCTCCCAAGAGTTTCTCCTTACCACCACACAGCATCAGTCTTAAAGGAGAACAGGAGATCATGCTAAGAGGCTCCTGAAGCCACAGGAAAGTTAAGGGATGCAGTTTCTCATAGTGCAGGGAATAATTCTCCTTAAGAGGTCATATATTGGTCCAGAAGGAGTTGATAAGCTTTTTTTTTTTTTTTTAGAAACAAACTAAAAGAGATTCTTTTGGGTCATTTTCATCTTGAACACAAATGGGAAAAAAAAAAGTTGCTAATAAAAATATAACATACGTGCCTGTGCTTATAAGAACTGGACACCCAACTATATTTATATAAATCTCAGTGTAATCTCTGGAGATCTCTTGTGACCTAAATGATGGTAACATGTTTGTCTCCGGATTAGGAATCTGGTACAGGGGTCCTGGGGTAAGAGATATGTTTTTCACTGGTTACTATTTTGTACCATTTGAATTTTTCTAAATTATGCATGCTTTATTTTTTTAAAAATTCTTAACTATGATATATAAAAAATAAACTGGAACATTGGGCAACTCTCTGTGTTCAGTCACATCTGACTCTTTTTTTCGACCCCACGGACTATAGCCCGCCAGGCTGCTCTGTCCATGGGATTTCCAGGGCAAGAATACTGGAGTGGGTTGCCATTTCCTCCTCCAGGGGATCTTCCAGATCCAGGGGTCGAACCCGTGTCTCCTGCACTGGCAGATGGATTCTCTACCATTGAGCCACCTGGCAAGCCTATATTTGACAACATCTGTAGAGAATTTTAGTTGTGACAACTGGGGGTAGGGATTGCCATGGGCATTTACAGACCAGGATAGAGACCAGGTCTGCTGCTAAGCACAATGTTCAGGACAGTCCGCTATGAAGGAGAATATCCAGTTCAAGTGATCGAGAGTGCTGTGGTGGAGAAACCCTGCTGTAAATGATGGACCTTGACAAGAGAGGATAAACACACACTGAGCATGAATGATACACACAACTACTGAAACTGCCTCCAGGCTCCTCACTTCTGCAGACAGAGGATCCCACCCAGAGACTGGGAATGGGGTTGATCCTACAGGGGGCACACCTTCCCCACACCCACGCAGCTTCCCGCCTGACTCAGGGGAAACAGCTTTCATCAGTGGCCCTTAGCAGGGGAAGCAGTAACAGAAAGATCCGGACCTTCCCTGTTGCCTCAAGACAACTTGGAGAGATGACCACAAGGCCCTCTCTGAATGGGCCTGCGTGGATGGGAGAGGCAATTAGGGGGTGTCCTACTCCAATTATTCTTGTTTAAGCAAGTTTTTATAAAAGCCATTCACACTTTCACATTTCAAATACATGGAGTCTAGCCAAGCAGGCTCCTCTGTCGGTGGGATTCTCCAGGCAAGAATACTAGAGTGGGTTGCCATTCCATTCTCCAGGAGATCTTTCCAACCCAGGGATCAAACCTTGATCTCCTGAATTGTAGGCGGATTCTTTACCATCTGAGTCACCAAGGAAGCCCATATCACTGGCTATGTTGAAACTGTTACATGATAATCCAATGGCATCATTCAATAGTCTATTTGAGACTCACAGGCTTCAATTAATTTAGGGGGCAGTATGGTGATGCAAAGAGGAAAGGTTCTTACAAAGCATTCTTTGCTTAGAGGGACTCTGGTTCCCCAGAATATCCCTTGACAAGGCAACCCACAAAACTTCAAACCAGAAATTACTAATGGAGGTTCTGCTGATGGCAAAAAAAGCAGGAATGGATGACTCCTGCCTCCTTGAAACATACAGTCTAGTTAGGTTAATTTCAACTTGCCCTAATACTGAACCTTCTTCTTTCTTTCTCTCTCTCTCTCTCTGACTCCTTCCCTCCCTCCCTCCCTCTCTCTCTCTCTCAGTAGATTTCCTAGCCTTGCTCAGTTTTACATTACAGTGTATTGTAACAAGGGGCTTCCCAGATGGTGCTAGTGGTAAAGAATCTGCCTGCCAATGCAGGAGACACAAGAGACATGGGTTCGATCCCTGGGTCAGGAAGATCCTCTGGAGAAGGGAATGGCAACCCAATCCCTTCTTGCCTGGAGGATCCCATGAACAGAGGAGCCTGGCAGGCTACAGTCCATAGGGTTGAAAAGAGTCAGACATGACTAAAGCAACTTAGTACACACACATGTATATTGTAGCAAAACCACAAAATGTTTGAGCTGAAAGGGACCTTAAAAACCATCTAACAAAATCTTCACATTATATAGATAGTGAAAATGGTTAACACATATAGAGATTTTTCTGTACCCAGTACTCTCTCAATGATTTACCTCTATTGATTTCTTTAATCCTCAAAACCACTTGATGAGACAGATATTACTATCATCATTTGACTGATGGAAAAATGAGACACAGGGAGGTTAAGTAAAATCTTGTGGCAAGCAGAATTCTACAATGACCTTCAGTTAGTCATGTATACACTGTTCCCACTGAATGCAAACAAAAGCTGTGACTTGCTTCTAGCCAATAGTATATGGCGGTGGTGATAAGAAGGGTCACTCCTATGATTATAAGACTGTCTTAGTAGATGACTTAGTAGCCTGGACAGAGATTCTCTCACTGGCCTTGAAGATAAGCTGCCATGTTGTGAGAGGTACAATCAGCCACATAGCAAGGAGCAATGGGGGCCTCTAGGAACAGAAAGCAGTCCCTGACTGACAGCAAGAAAACAAGGACACCATTCCTACAACCATAAGTAACTGAATTCTGCCAATCACCACAGGAGATTCCAAGCTCCAAAAAGGAATACAGTCTCGTCAACACCTAGACTGCACCTTTTGACACCATGATCAGAGGATCTACCTATGCTATGTCTGGACTCTTGACTCACAAACTAGAAGGCAATAATGCATGTTGATTTCAGGTACTCTTTTTGTGGGAATTTATTAGGAAGTAATGGAAAAATAACAGCCATGTCCAAGATCCCAAATAAAGCAAACAAACAAACAAAAAAAGAAGTATAAAAAAGAGCAGGGATGCACACCCTTGTGTTCAGGCGCCACGATCTACCACTGAACTACAAACACCAAACTGTTATGAGTGGCCATCCCTAGGACAGGGAGAAGCGAATTGTTTTACTTACCTTAAGTTTTTCTTCATTACACTTTTTACTCTCTGACCTATTACACACTCATGAACACATACACATTTATTTATTGTTTATCTCTGGTTAGAAGGTGAGATCTCTCTGTGCAAGAACTTCTATTTTATTCACTGCTGTATGCATCACCCAGAACAATGCCTGGCACTAAGGAGATGGCAGAATTATTCACTGAATCCCGTGAATGAATGAAATCATAGAGAAACTGAGGCTCCAAGACTTGCTCAAAGTCCCTCAGGGGTTAGTAGTAAAGCCAGATGTCATGGGTTGTGTTACTTGACCCTGTCCCTGACCCCCTCCTGTAACCGGACCCTCTGCCAGGTGAGTCTGCAGTTCCCCCATGGTGTTCTGACTTGTCCGGCTAATGGGATGCGGCTGGAACCGAAAGGGGCCATTACTGACTTTGGAGATAGAACGTAGCATCTGTTTCCATTCACCCCTCTTGCCCTTCTGCCATCACTAGAGGAAAGCACACCCTGATGAGCCCACTGGTCCAAGGAGGATGAAAAATACATGGGGCAAACCATGACTCTGATAGTTGAGCTTGGATCACCAGCCCAACTAACTCATGAGCAGTTGAAGAAGAATAATTGTTTTAAGCTGCTAACTTTTGAGGCAGCTTGTTATATAGCATTTTTATGGAACAGAAAAGAGTTCTTTTGCACTTTTAGTCTACCAAAGGTCTTACTGATGTGGAATTTCACAACACTGGCATTCTGGGGAAGAAAGCTCTAGGAGTAAAGGAAGATAAAATTGATGCCTTAATAGTTCTTTTTGTTGGCTACTGGATACTTTGTAACCATTATGAGAAAAGCAGATTTTAGGTTAGAACACACCAAAGATCATAATTCTGCTAAAATAACAAAACCAATGCATAAATGCACTTCTGAAATTAAGGCATTACAGAAAAAAGTTATTTGAGATTAAAGGAGAATGAAGGTGTGAATTGGAGCCAGGAGTTCAATAGCTAAGAAAGCCTAAGTCCATGTAGAGCTGACAATGGTTAATCATCTGGTTTCAAGATCTGAAAAGACTAAAAAGGTTTTGAATTTTTGTAGCCTGGAGTCTCTGGCTAATACTTTAAAATACAGTATTATTGTCTATAATTTAGTAAAATCGAAAATAGATCAAAGCTAGGTCTATTTGGTGTAATTTTCCCTGGGTAAGGGCGTAGAAGGAGTGTCGAAGCTGAATATTACAGACATGAAAGAAGCGGTCCCAGGGAGCTGTTAAATGGATGGAGCTGTTCTTTCACAGAGCTGAGCAAGTCCACGGGCCCTGATGCAGACAATGGGAGCAGGAGCAAGCTTAGCACAGAGGCTGCTACATTTTTGCCAGTAAGAAGAGCCAAGTTATTCTTACTGATTGGGACCTACTACACGCCAGGCTCTCCCTCTCCTGGAATGTGTGTGTGTGTGTGTGTGTGTGTGTGTATGCACGTGTGCTAAGTTGCTTCGGTCCTGTCCGACTCTTTGTGACCCTATGGACTGTAGCCCGCCAGGCTCCTCTGTCCATGGGATTCTCCAGGCAAGAATACTGGAGTGGGTTGCCATGCCCTCCTCCAGGAGATCTTCCCGACCCAGGAATCAAACCTGCGTCTCTTACGTCTCCTGCATTAGCAGGCAGGTTCTTTACCATTAGCACCACCTGGGAAGCCATGTGTGACTGTGTGTATGTGTACACAATCATCACAATGACATCAACCAGTTAGGTACTCTTGTGTTCATGAAACAAAGCCTCAGAAGTGAAGTTTGATATAAGAAGGCAAACCAGTAATAGTAAGTGGAGGATGAGGAAAAGAATACAGAGCTCTGACCTGAAGGCCTAGATTCTTTCTGCACCATCACCTGCTCCAAAGGTTTCTGAACAAAGATGGCTTCCATTCCTTTCTGATTCTTCTTGCTCATTTTGAACTTATCTACTCATCATTGATGTCTTGACTCATATAATAATTCCCTCAGAAATCTCACTGTCCCCATGCCTCTGTGCAGGAAACAATGCCACATTTGTCCACTTTTTTCCAGCAGAACCCCTGGCTGATGCAAAGTCAATCTAATTTGATTTCATCCAAGTCCTGAAATTGGATGAAGCTGGAGAGCAGCACCATTCTTCAGTTATGGAAATAATCTGGAAGGCGGGCTAGTTTCTGCACTCCGGTGGCCCTGTAATTCAAAATGCTCTGCTATCTCTGTGCACAGGTTTACATTTTCACAGAACACAGGAATAACAGAAGACACTGGTATTGGCCCTTTCTCCCAGAGCACTTTGAATGCAGAGCCCTTCAAGAAGCGCTGACACTCATCCATCACACGGCACGGCCTGTTTGTCCTGCCTATGTCAAACACAAACACCCATTCAGGCAGCAAGAATCATCAATAGCAGCAACACACACCCAAAGTCCAGCATTTGAGGGGCATCACCGAGCGGTCAGTACTGCTGAACTGAAGTTTCTACGAATGCTGACCAGAATATGTCTTGTTTTAAAGGACCCGCCTCTCTAAAAAATCTTTGTTTTTAACTTCCAGCTGTAAAAAAATTTATTATGAATGATCATATGCAAATATTGTTGTTTAGTTGCTAAGCTGTGTCTGACTCTTTGTGACCCATGGACTGTAGCCTGCCAGGCTCCGCTGTCCCTGGAGTTTTCCAGGCAAGGATACTGCAGTGGATTGCCATTTTCTTTCTCCAGGGAATCTTCCTAACTCTGGAATCGAGCCTGCGTCTCCTGCATTGACAGATAGATTCTTTATCACCGAGCCACCTGGGGAGCCCAGTGCATATGCAAGTAACCAAATAATAATAATTGACAGTATAGAAGCATATTTGATAAAAAGTGAGTGTCAGCACAGGCCCACTCCTGAACTGGGTGGGAAGCTACCAACTGGAAATGCTCCCTACACACCTTGGACATCATATCATGAACTTCTTTTCAGCAGAACATTCTCTGTTTCTTCCACTAATGGGCACCTAGACCTATTTTATACTTTTTTTTCTTTTACATATCTTGAGAATCTTTCCATATTGGAGAAAACAGTGGGGAATCAAGCCTTAGGTCAGTCTCTTTTGAAAATGAAATGTGTCTCACTAAGAAGTATTAACTTCAGAGAAAATACACCTGTCTTCTTAAACCATTTTTGCTCATTACAAATGGATTCCAACAGAAAAAATGAAGAAAGGAAACGTCAGAGGACCCAAGAACAGACAAACAAGAGTGCCCCAGGGATTTCAACTCTGTCTGCTTCCGCGATATCTGGATTCTGCTTTTATTCCCATTTCCTTTTACTTAACAGGAACAACAGGCATATTGACATTTATGGGAAGTTTTAACAAAGGTCCCTTCTGGGCACTTTCTGTGCCTCTATAGTACTAGCGTACATGAAGTTACTGCAGACTGTGCTGTGT
Source organism: Cervus canadensis (assembly GCF_019320065.1). Classification (NCBI taxonomy): domain Eukaryota; kingdom Metazoa; phylum Chordata; class Mammalia; order Artiodactyla; family Cervidae; genus Cervus; species Cervus canadensis. The sequence continues at coordinate 7,525,900 of NC_057388.1, read as the reverse complement.
TTAGTTTTGTTTGAAAGTTTGACAGATGAATAAAAATTCATTCACACACATGTCCTCCACACCCCCAACTCCTCCTATAGAATATAGTTTCTAAAACATTAAAACCTGCCATAAGTGATGCATATAAAAGGCATCTTACGTGTAACAGCACTGGATTTATCACAGCAAAGCCTGAGGTAAAAAAATACGTTATTTAGATTTGAAACACACGTTGCAATTCTGCTCCTGACCTAGACTGAAATTCTCTCAAGAAGTCCTTACTAAATACAGACGACAGGAAGCTGGGTTGGGTGGGCTCGGGAGGAGCAGCAAAAATGCACAACTCACGCTTGAACAGAATCTGTTGGTCCAGTGGATCCATGTGCATATGCGTGCCTGCTAAGTCCCTTCAGTCGTGTCCGACTCTGTGCGACCCCCTGGACCGTAGCCCGCCAGGCTCCTCTGTCCATGGGATTCTCCAAGCAAGAACACTTGAGTGAGTTGCCATGCCTTCCTCCAGGGGAATCTTTCCGACCCAGGGATCGAACCTGTGTTTCTTACGTCCATCTGCATTGGCAAGTGGGTTCTTTACCACTAGTGCCCCCTGGGAGGCCCCATGGAACCATGTAGCACACACTAAACAGAGTATAATCTATAAAGAATATAAATTAACGAGGATAAAATACCCCTCCAGCTGATTTCACCAGGTACAAAAACAGCTTGATGGATTTTCATGAATGCTTGAAGCATGTTTGGAATCGTCTTCATTAAAGTGGAGGAATGGACCAAATTCAGTCCTCGAGGCCTGAAGAGCCACCAGAATGTACGGGAAAATGAGCAGCATGCAGGAGGTGGCTGGTGGAAACATGCCAAGTATGCTTTTGCCGGCAGAGAAAATATGTCAGATTTCAAATATTCTCAAATCTAAATTCACATGGGTGGTTTCCCTGGTGGTCCAGTGGTTAAGAATCTGTCTGCCAGTGCAGAGGGCATGGGTTCAGTCCCTGCTCTGGGAAGATCCCACATGCGTCAGAACAACTAAGCCACAGCTACCCAGCCTGCGTGCCTGGAGCATGCGCCCTGCCTCAAGAGAAGCCCCCGCAGTGAGAAGCCCGCACACTGCAACTAGAGAAAAAGCCGGTGCAGAGCCACAAAGACCTAGTACACACGCCCCCAAAATAAATGAATAAGTCTTTAAGACAACTCATACGGGCAGAAGCTTTAATCTGCAGGCATAGTTCTGCAGGTGGAGACCGGCTGGGGGGCTGCTCTTCCCAGAGGCAGCTCTCTGCAGGGCTACAGTTAGTCGGGGTCTGTTTATTCAGTCATGAAAGGAAAGTGAAGTCGCTCAGTCGTGTCGGACTCTTTGTGACCCCATGGACTGTGGCCTACCAGGTTCCTCCATCCATGGGATTCTCCAGGCAAGAATACTGGAGCGGGTTGTCATTTCCTTCTCCAGGGGATCTTCCCGACCCAGGAATTGAACCCTGCACTGTAGGCAGATGATTTACCATCTGAACCACCAGGGAAGTCCATATATTTAGTCGTGGTTAGTATATAAATTGCTCATGTTATGTTGGTAATCCGTTTCCAAAAAGCCAGAGTTCTGCATGAAAATGCCAGTGAGAGCCTGAAAAGTGAAAGTGTTAGTCATTCAGTCATGTCTGACTCTTTGTGGACCCGTGGACTATAGTCCTCCAGGCTTCTCTGTCATGGGATTTCCCAGGCAAGAATACTGGAGTGGGGTGCCATCTCGTCCTCCAGGGGATCTTCTTGACCCAGGGATGGAACCCCGGGCTCCAGCATTAGAGGCAGATTCTTTAACGTCTGAGCTACCAGGGAAGCCCTGTTGAGAGCCTATTTCCCATACATATAACTGAGAGTGAGAGAAATTTTGACATGCTAACATGTCAAAACCCCAAATCCCCCAATAAACTTCCCCAAATGTAATTAAAACAGTGTAGCCTAATAATATAGGTGAGCAACCATCATTTTAGGATACTTTCTGTAAAAGCAAACAAATGTTTTATAGATGTTCATGTACATTTTTTGTATATAAACACAGAACTGAGTCATACCTATATTTCATGAAGTAGAGGTGTTCTACCGGGGAAAAACAAAACAAAAGAAAAAAGCAACCCTGGTCATTGAGAAGAGAAATGCTGCTGATATACTTGCAATTACTGTCAGCAATGCTGGCTGCAGACAGCATACAGGATAAACACAACCCATGTGTGATGTGAATTGTGAATAATGAAGAATTAGTAACTGAAGAACTTCCCAAGGCTGCAGACAGCATAGTGGCAAAGAATACCCAGAACATGGACAAGGGAATGAAATCAGGAAGTGGCTGGAGGAAGGGGTGAAGGCTGGAGAAAACAGGAGATAAGAATGAGCTTGGCAAATAAGGAGGTTCACTAAGGAGACCAACTAGATTCAATACGAAGGAACAACGGGCAAGTGAGCTCAAGTCAGATAAGAAGAGATGAAGGTGTCTGGACTTCACCTAATGCAGAAAGACAACCAGCAAAAGCACAAACAGACTCAGGCAAAGTCAAAGAACACAGTAACAGAACATTCTGTCAGATGGCGATAACACGCTGGAAGGAAAATTACTAAGCACATTAATAAATCTCAGTGACAGTGGAAAGAACTTCTTAAAACTTGGTTTCAAGGATGTTTTAATATGAATAAGAAACTCAAAGACTCTGTGAACAGAAAGGGGCTTTGCCAGCTGTCCCAGTTGACAGTGATTCTGCATAAACGCTTGGTCCACCCTGCTAGGCAAGTGGGCACTTGCGCAGTGGAACCTGAGCCAGGCTGTCTGCTCACAATTTTGGGGGTACAAACCATTGGCACTGGATACTCACATGTCATATCAAACAAGCCTCTTTAAGTCACAATGATGACAACTAATCGTTATTGGCAGCTAATCCAGTTTAACCACTGGCACGTTTGCTTAAAATGTTAGTTTGCATAGTACTATTAATAACAAATTCCCTATGCTTGGGCACTTTACCACCACCTCTACATGGCATGTAACCTGGTGACAATATTCTAACAATGATGAGGAAAAAAATCATCATCATTGTATGTGATGGCATATTTAATGCCATACAGTTGGTAACAATTTTTTTAAACCTTGGAGGGAAAAAAAATGGGATGGCCCATCATTCTAAACATCAACTCATGTTTTGATTCCAAGAAAAGAAGGAAGAATTTGCGAAATAATTTCCACTTTTGTTCCGGAATGACCTTTGTGTTTCTGTTTTTTCGTGTCTATAATAGAAGTCAGCATTAAATTACACTAAACTGAAGATGAAGTTTGGCAATGGAACCAGCAGAATGACATGCTTAATGCAATGATTTAAAGTTCTACTATCTTGACAACTAACAAAAACATCATCAGCTTAAACACTATAAGAGTTTTTGTGAGATAATCTCAACACCTCTGTGACTATAAAAGAAAATAAAATAAGGTCACCTACTTTCCAGTCCAATTGTCCAATTCTGAAGGGCTATTTCACGAGTCAGATTTGTGCAAGGCTAAAAACACTTTCCAGCATTTTCAGATGTGCAGAGCTAACCCTCGTTAGGTTGCATCTTAATGTTACCTCAAATTAATTGTGTTACATAAAGTTTGTGATTATTACAGTCAGACACAAAGATTCTCCTATCTTACAACTAACTGCCTTTTCTTACCTTAAATCAGGAAGAAGGTAAATTAGGAAGAAGCAGTAAGAAAAAACACAAAGATAATGAGACTGTGGGTTCAACATCTTTCCTTAAAATATTGGTAAATTGATAGCAGAGGAACCTAGGCTTTAGTAAGACTGGAGTTATTAATGAAGAAAAGCAGCTCAAATATTCTCAGTGCACTCAATGTGGAGTGATTTTTTTTTTTTTTTTAAGTCTGATGTGGGAAATAACCTGGTAGTTTCCTTTGACGATTTCCAGAATGTCTTTCCTTAAATCGTGACTCAGTTTCTGGGCTTATAAAATTCTGAAAGGCATAGGTGATAAAATAAAATACAAAGAAGCTCTAATAACTGGTAGAAGCAAGTAGGCATAAGTGAAGAACGGTCCACTGCCTGAAAGCAGAATTCAAAGTAAGAGGACAATGAAAATAGATTAATTCATCAGTAGCGGACGTGTCTCACAGAACAGATCAGAAGGCTAAAAGACATCCCTGAGGGAGGTACTGGGCAGGAAGCTGGGAAGAGTACAGGAAGGGAACACAGAAGGTACCAGTGAATTTCAGTTTTGTTTGCTATGTAAACCTGAGCCTATGTTTGGGACTTTTCAGGGGAGAAGGGCGGTGACCTCTCCCATTGGTTTTGATCAATCAAGTTACACACCCACATTACTTCTGCTGTTCGGCAGGGCTGCAAACAGGTCAAATTCAGAGGCCCTGGTGCCCTGAGTGACTGGCCAGGGCAAGGTGTGGTCCAGGAGGACCCCAGAAAAGCCTGATCAGAAATGCTCTGGCATGTGACATTTCTGACTTACTGTCATAGCCTTTCAGCAGGTTGCATTTTGCTTCCTTTCACTTACACACCACCCATTTATCTGTAAGAGGTCTACGTAAATGACTACAGTCAGTCTTTGAGGACTATTTACTATGTACCTAGCAGCATGCTGAATGCTAGGAGATGTTAAGAAACAGTCATAATTCTTAGCCAAGATTAAGCAATAAAGACTGAATAGAGAAAATATATAAAATAATGGCTCTCAAGTATTTAAATACCAGGCAGTGAAGGACCGTGATTCCTGAGAAACAGGAAACAAGGTGAAATCTACGATTGCTCTAATTTACCATCTGGAGAAAATTTCTAGGTCACGATGTAGAGAAAGGAAAATGAGGGAGAGCTCAGTAACCTCTAACAGTTTAAAACATGCAGCTGGGAGTTCCGAAGCAAAGGCTGCTAGAACTCGCAGGGCAGACTATCAGAGAGGAAATATTTGTACTGAGAGAAAACTAAAGATCTCAACTGGTGACTCAGTAAATTAATGATCAGTGCATAAAGTTAAGGAAACTGCCCAACACGAGAAAAACCACCGTGCAGCTGATGAGAGGGAACAATGCCCAGAGTTCATACCAGAAGAACAGTGTACTCTGCCCAACAGCCAGGGTAGAAAGCCTCATAATACTTAAGGCACTGAGTTCACAGTACTAAGACTGATTGTGGATTCTCAATTAAAGTTTCAAAGGCAATTTAGAGGAGAAAGGATAAACTTTTCCACAAATTGTGCTGGAACAGGATAGCTGTATAAGGAACTGTGATCTATTCCTGGCATCGCATACAAAAATTAACCAAAAATGAAGTCACAGACCTACCTAAAGCTATAACTTCAGGAAAAAAAAATACAGAAAAGTATCTTTGTGACTACAGGATAGGTCAAAATTTCTTAGGGCTTCATCAAAATTATGCAATTCTGCTCTTCAAAAGAAACTAAGAAACATTTGCAAATCATACATTTGACAGAGTTCATATCTAGTCTATACAAAGAATTCTCAAATCTCAATGATTGGGGGGAAAAATAACCCAATGAAAGAAAAATGAGCAAACGATCTGAAAGAACACTTTCTCAAAGAAGACATATGGATGGTATGAAAAACTGTCCAAAATAATTCAATATAATGAACTGTCCAGTAATTAGAAAATACAAATTAAAACTGCTAAGATATCATTACACTCCTAAAATGTCTAAAATCAAAGATGTGAAGTTAGAACTCTCATACATTGATGATAACAATGTAAAATGATACATCAACTTTAAAAAAAAAGAAAGATAAACATGTACCAACAGTATGATCCAACCTTTGCAGCCACAGGTACAAACCCAAGGGAACAGACAACCTTTCTCAATACAAAGATATGTTCACAGCAGCTTAACTTGTAAAAAGCAGAAACAACAAAGCTGGAACCAACCAAAACGTCAATCAATAGGTAAATGGATAAATAAAATGTGGTATAGTCACTCAATGGAATACCATTCCACAATGTAAAGAATGGCCTACTGACGCCAACAACACAGATGAATGTAAAAACAGTCATTATGTTCACTGGAAAAAACCAGACCACCCCCACAAACGAAGAGGATACACTGTATTTCCATTTATATGAAATTTAAGAACATGTAAATTAATCGATGGTGACCAACAGCAGATCAATGGTTGCTTGGAGGACTTCCTGGTGGCTCAGTGGTAAAGAATCACCTGCCGTTGCAGGAGACAGGGGGTCGATCCCTGATCGGGGAAGATCCCACATGCCACGGAGCAGCTGAACTCGTGAGCCACAACCACTGAGCCCGTAAAGCCCGGGACCCGAAGCTTTGAGCCCACGAGTGCCACAACCACTGAAGCCCCAGGGCCCTAGAGCCCGCGCTCCACAGCAAGAGAAGCCACCGAAACGAGAAGCCTGTTCACCGCAACTAGAGAGTAGCCCCTGCTTGCCACAGCCAGAGAAAAGCCTGCCCAATAATGAAGACCCAGCACAGCCAAAAGTGAGCAAATAAATAAAATTATTTTTTCTGAAAAAAGAACTGGCATGCTGCAACAATGATCAAAGATCTTGAGTGCTGCAACTAAGGGCAGCCAAATGGATATATAGAAATAAATAATTAAAAAAAAAAAAACAGTTGCTTGGAGCTGGAGGAGTTAAAGAGAGAAGGGATGGAGGAATTAAAAAGAAGTACAAAGAAACTTTCAGGGATGATGGATATGTTCACTGTCTTGATTGTGGAGATGGCTTCATGGGTGTATGCAAAAGGCAAAGCTTATCATATTGTATATTTTAAGTACAGTATGTCAATTATCCCTCAAAAGTAATGACAATTCTTTTATAAGAGACACAGCCTCAAAAGGTGAAAACAGCATAAAATGAGACTTGGCACTTTAGTTCTAGAGCAGTGTTACTAAGACTTTAGTTAACTCAATATCCGCTTTGAAAGACATCCTCATGCCCCCTATAAATGTTACTTAAATCTTCAGAAGTAATTAAGTATTCGAACAGGAACAAAGCATAGGTAACTAAATATGCTTTTCCAAACTGCAAATTCTTCACTCACTTTGATACGATCCAGTGACTCTGAGATTATAATTTTTAAGTTTTTGAGAAAAGAATTACTGCCAGATAGGCATTTGGAAGGAACTAGGGAAAGGAGAGAGACAGAAAGACAGACGGAAGGAGGGAGGGAGACAGAAAATTAATAACAAATACCAAACACACAGGACACTTCAAAGAATGACCTCAAGCGTAGTTTGCCGTTGTTTCGGTTTGGCCTTTGTTTGAAACTTGAATCAAAAGCTGCAGTGCTAGTTTAGGCAGCCACTTGTTCCTTTTCCCTCACCTGCCTGTCCTTCCCTCACCCCTGGTTACTCTGATTACCCCTCCGGCCACACTAAATTCACAATTTCAGCTGCTGGCTGGCTCCCCCTAGAGTCAGCAGGGCTTTGGGACGCGTCAGGCAACCGATTCCTTACCAGAATTATTCCGACTACGGCCGCCGCCAGCCCTGTCTGGAGGTCTTCTCCTTCCCCTGGCTCACCTTCCCAGACCCTCCATGAGGCTCTGCTGCACCCAGAATGAGCAATTCTAAAGCAAGACATTTAGAGAGGTCTACTTCTGTCCTAGGGAGGCCACCACCATCCTTACCTGAACTAATACCCAATGACCACAAAGGATGCAGCTACTGCAGAATGTAACAAAATGTCAGTTTTAAAGTGGAAAAAAAAAAAAAATCAGAATGTAAAACTGTATATATGAAAGGATTTCAACCATGAAAAATCTTGACACATAGATAAAAGTGAGAAGGACAGGTGTTAAAAATGAAAATAAGGTAGTCGTTAGGGCTTTTTTCCCCCTCCCTGTTCACTATCTTTATTGATGTGATATTGTCTTTATAGAGGGAAAAAATGGTTTATTGACAGCTGCTGGCTTGAAGGCTTTTTTTATTCCATCCAGCTGAAATGAGTCTGAGGCTTCTATTCATCTGGGGAAAAAAGGAAAAATAACAAATGTATTTTGCTCCTGTGGTGGGTGGTTGGAACTGTAGTAGATGCGCTTGACTGCCAATTACGGGTAACAGTTATCTGATTGTTATCTTATAAATGTGTCTGGCAGCGTTCTGTCTGGAAATGTATATGATTTAGGAAAAAAGCTATCCTAACTTAATCTCACATTCCACAGCATGAAGAAAACCAACCCTGCTTTAATTTAGTGAGGCAGCCAAGACCTCACTACACGCATCACGTATGTTATAATAAGTCCCAGGAAGGTCTGGGATGGATATTGTCTCCAAGGAAGGATGATACTGTGGCAATTATCTAAACTAGGAAATAAGCTTTTGCTGGGTTTATTCTGAAGGGTTAGCAGAACACAACACTTCAAAAGACATCACTTTGGCATATTGATTATTTTTTATGCTGTAGGCTCTTGAAAAATAGCAAATGCAAGAGAGGCTTTCTCTGAACTCATGGCCTAAAGACAGATCCTCCATGAGGAAGTCAATTGTCCTAGATCGCCTCCCTGGAAAAAGTTTCACCAGCCAGGGGAGAGTGATCCTTACAACAGGAAGGGAGATTAGAACTGGACACTGTTGGTGGAACGTAAACTGATACAGCCGCTACAGAGAACAGTACAGAGATTCCTTAAAAACTAGGAATAAAACTACCACATGATCCAGCAATCCTACTGCTGGGCATACACCCCAAGGAAACCAAAACTGAAAGAGACACATGTACCCCAGTGTTCAATGCAGCACCAATTTACAATAGCTAGGACATGAAAGTAACCTAAATGTCCATCAACAGATGAATGGGTAAAGAAGATGCGGTACATATATACAATGGAATATTACATACACAGTGGAATATTACTCAGCCATAAAAAGGAATGAATTTGAGTCAGTTCCAGGGACATGGATGAACCCAGAGCCTGTTACAGAGTGCAGTAAGTTAGAAGGAGAGAAACAAACATCGTATATTAACACATATATATGGAATCTAGAAAACCGGTGCTGGTGAACCTATTTGAAGGGCAGGAATAGAGGTGCAGACATAGAGAACAGACTTAAAACAGAGAGGGAAGGAGAGGGTGGGACAAATTGAGAGAGAAGCTTTGAAACATGTACATCACCATCTGTAAAAGAGACAGCTAACGGGAAGCTGCCGAATGACTCAAGGAGCCCAACCCAGAGCTCTGTGATGACCTAGAGCAGGGGACGGAATGGGAGGTGGGAGGAGGCTGCAGCGGGAGCAGACAGAAGTATACTTAGGGCTGATCCATGTTGTTGGACAGCTGAAACCAACATCTTACAGCAGTTATCCTCCAATTAAAGGTAAATTTAAAACAAGAAGTAAAAAGAAGTGAACGCCAAACACTGACAAATTTGGTCATGGACTATCATACCTCTCATCTGCTCTTCTCAGGGCCCATTCTTCCTTTCTACAAATCACTCCCTCTCCCCTAAGAGCCTTATACCTCCTCCTCTTTTCCTACTAAGAAGGTACTGAGGTCTGCATTCAAAACCGCATCAGGGAGTTAGTCATTTTCCCCTGGTTACCGCCCCACACACATGAAGCAGACATGTTAATGGACTTTCGTTTTTCTCTTGTTCATCTGTTTACTGGGGGAGTCTCAGCTAAAGACTCAGAAGGCTAGAGAGAAATATGTTTTTCCTCCTCTACAATCCTATCTCAGAGAAGCAAATCACGGGCTGAACAATGACACTGACTCAAGTGCCCACCAGTCCCAGCGCACAGGGGGGCAGCTTCTGAGGGAGCAGGGGAAGAATCGGTGATGATGGCATTAAAAGTGCGGCGGGAGAGCTCCTGCACCACTGCTGATGGAGCAAAAACGGGTTCAACATTTTCGGAGGATGGCTGGCCAAAATCTATAAACATGTTCAAAGGGCACCTAGTAGTCATCTTCTAGGAATTGTTTTTGCAGAGATAATGTATGAGTGCACAAAGTATTGGGTATAAACCAGGATGCTGCCCTCCATGATGGTAAAAAACTAGGAATTTTCAGGACTGGTGAGATAAACGTGTATCAGCGACAGAAAGGATCAATGCAATGGTCAAAACAAAGTGGAGCCAGTTGAAAACAAAGTTTGTAACATGTTTTGGTGAAACCCACATCACTCACAAATACTATTTATGTGCATGACTGCATAGGAATAGAAAAAAGAAGGTACATGAAATTTTTCATAAAGCTTACCTGGGAGGGGATTACAGTGATGCTGGAGATAATTTTTAATTTTACATGTACATACTTTCAAGATACAGTGGAATCTGGAGTGCTTCTTAATTTTTAATAATAATCAATAAATTAATAATTAGTAATTAATAATAATAAATCAAAAATAAGACAAGACTGACTCAATCTGAAATAAATGGGACAGGAGACTGACAAAGAGAATGAATGAGAAAAGGGGGGATGGGATCAAATTATGAAAGTGAATTTGGTAATACAGATGCTGGGAGTAAGAAATTTCTATGAAGAGAATACAGAATTTTTTTCTGGAAAAAATGAGCACATGTTAAATGACTTTTTCTCTTCCTTCCTAGCCATCAACCAACCAGAATGCAAGTTTCTAGATAAATGCAGCCTAATCACAGACCATGGAAAATTAAAGAACAATTAAAAGAGAGGACCTCTGGGGAAGGGGAGATTCAACACTTTTACACGTTTAAGAACTAAAGGGACTTCCCTGGTGGTCCAGAGGTTAAGAATCCGCCTTGCAATGCAGGGGACTAGGGTTTGATCCCTGATCTGGTAGCTAAGATCCCACATACCCTGGAGCAACTAAGCCCACACGCCACAACGAAAGATCCTGCATGATGCAAAGAAAATCCCACAAGTCGCAACTAAGATCTGATGCAGACAAACAAATAAAAGATGTTTTGAAAAAGAAAAAAACTAAAGAGCACTATGGGGAGAGAAAAGCTCCAAGCTCTTTCCAGATTGAAATAGGCACGCTGATGCTAATTCTGAAGATGCCAGGAGGCTGGGCTCCCAGCTGCCCTGCAGTCTAGTCGAGGGGTCCAGCAGGGCTGGCCTACAGGGACGGCTCACCCCATCTTGTTGCCTGGACCAGCCTGCAGCCATCCCTGCCTCCAGGGTGGGACTACGACACGACCCAGTGTCTTGATGAGCTGCCTCAGATCTTAAACCACAGCCGCCCACAGCACCATCTGCTTAGTGCCATGTGGACCCTAAAGGAAAAATCCGGTCTGGTCCTAAAAATACTACTTGCTTCACCAGGAACCATCTCCTAGAGCTCCGCCTCACGGGCCTCTGTTTTACATAACATTAACTGGAGATGCTAATTCTGTGTCGGAACAGTACAGTGGCCACACCCTGGAATGTGAAATTGTAAACTGTAAAATTCTGCCAAAATGTGTCATTTTATCCAAGTGTAGCAAAAGCAGTTTTGAATTGCTTATGTCCTAAGCCTTGTTGACCAGGAGTCCTAACAGGAATTGAATCATAATCTTTTTCTTCTCGGCCTCACAGTCTATAAGATGTTTTCCTCTTATATTAACAATGTGCTCAGTCACTCGGCCATGTTCGTCTCTTTAATGGCCCCATGGACTGTAGTCTGCCAGGCTCCTCCGTCCATGGGGTTTCCTAGCCAAGAGTACTGGAGTGGGTTGCTGTTTCCTATTCCAAGACATCTTTCCAACCCAGAGATTTAACTCGCATCTCTTGAGTCTCCTGCACTGGCAGGCAGATTCTTTACCAGTAGCACTACCTGGGAAGCCAATTAATTTAAAAACTAGCATATGTATTTGCACGTGACTTAAAAGGAAATAAAATCCCTGGAATTGTTAATAAGACTGCAGTACAAACTCAGCAACCACTTGCTGTATCAATGTCATGCCAAGTAGCTCTGAATGCATTTTCTATTGCCCACCTGTGCTACTGGGATATGTCTCCCTTGCCAGCTGGCACCATGCTAAGTTTTACCCATACACGGCTCTGGAGGTACCCTGGAGTAGGAAGGATCCTTCCTTGGTTCAGTGGCAGGTGACTCTCTCCGCCACCTAGTGGTGCTCACCTTCCAGCTTTCCAGCCCTGGTGAGAAGATTCCTGCTTGCCAGTCAGAACCCAGGAAGGATTTCCCGCACACAGTGCCCTGCCCACCAGCCTAGGCTCGCTGGCAGCCCAGAGGGGGTGCTCCCACCAGGCTAATCTTGGCTGACGTGCACGCATGCGTGCTCAGTCACGTCTGACTCTGCAACCCCATGGACTGTAGCCCGCCAGGCTCCTCTGTCCATGGAATTTTCCAGGCAAGAATACTGGAGTGGATTGCCATTCCCTTCTCCAGGGGATCTTCCCAACCCCAGGATTGAACCTGGGTCTCCCACATTGCTGGAAGATTCTTTGCCATCTGAGCCACCAGGGAAGCTGGTCTTGGCTGACAGTTCCATATAATCAGCTTCTGTCCCACAGCCATGAACCAATTCTGGTCTGGGGCAATCCCGTGGAATTCTCGGCCACCTCCACTGAGCTTCAGACACACCTTTTCCAATGAGGTCTGAACCTCAAACGGGAAAGAGAGCCTTTCCAAGTTCATTCCTTTCTTGAGTTCTTTCCCTCAGCCTTAGAATAGTCTTTAGAATTCTCTTTTATACCCTCTTACAAGCAAATCCCTCTATATTAAATCATTCCTTTTCAAATGACAGTGTGGTTTATAACGCCAGACTGGATCTTAATTGATAACCATCAACTGAAGAAGATAGCAACTTTAAACCTCAAGTTACCTCAGTGCTGTTCCCTAATTGCATCATTCATTTCTCACTGTTGGTATGGCACACCATCCACCAGGTTATTTCAGACCTTAGCTTGTGTCCTTGAGATTCCAATTCATTCAGCTTATCAACAACTTACCAGCAGAAAAGGACAACGAATAAAACTTTTTAAGAAAAAGTGGGAGCTTCCATCAGAATCTAAATTTTTTAATTCCTGTATTTATTGTCCTCCTTTTGATTTTGCTCACATTCTTTTCAGCTTCATAGAAAAAGCTGAAATTGATTCTTACCAGTACCCACCCCTCCAACTTGATATATAACATACTTGTTTTATATTCTTGATTTTATCAGTCAGGATCTTCCTTACAGTTAACTGCTCCATGTTTTCTTTCTCTCAACAGATTAAACCTGGACATCAATTTTAGAAGACCTCACAACAACTCTGAATCTATTTGCTAATGAACATGGTATATCTATGTATGTAAATCTTTTAAATTTCAATCAGCAGTTTTTATAATTTGCAGAATGCGAAATGTGTAACATATTTTATTGGATATATATATCTAAGTATTTCATTATTTTGAGGCTATTATAAATGATATTTTAAATTTTCAAATTGTTGCTAGTATATAAAAATACAGTTGATTTTGTATATTGGTTTTTCTAGTAGCTTTTTGTAGTTTCTTTGGGATGCTCTACATAGGTGATAATGACTGTGAATATGGAGAGGACTACTTATTTCCAACCTTTATGGATTGTATTCCTCTCCTCCCCTCTCCTTTCTTTTGACTTATGGACCCTGCCTCCAGTCACATGCAGAACAAGGGTGGGAGGAGGGAATTACATACTTGCTTTGTTCTGAACCTTAGAGTTAAAACATTGAGAATTTTACCATTAGGTATAATGCTTTTTTGTAGATATCTATAATCAAGCTAAGGACATTTTCTTGAATTTCCAGTTTTCTTAGAGTTTTGACCACGAATGGGTATGGAATTTTGACTAATTCTTTTTCTGCATCTAGTAGGATGACCTCATGGAACCACCAGCTTGTCCTATACATGAACAAGAGAACCATTTCTTTCTAAGACAAGCTATTTTTGCCTCTTTGGAAGTAGCCAACTAACATGCTACATAATACACTTTCACTGCTGTTTGAAAGACACAGGCATATTGTGAAGGGCTGGGGGCAAGATGAGGCCAGATGGAGACTATTGCATTTACCAGGTGAAACATAATGGTGACTTGGACAAGCACAGTAGAGAATCGTGGATCAAGTGAAAATCTATTTTAGAATAGAATTCCCTGGTGTTCCAGTGGTTAAGAATCTACCTGCTGACTCAGGAGACAGAGGTTCTTCCGACCTCTGATCCAAGAAGATTCCACATGCTGGGAAAGATTGAGGGCAGGAGGAGAAGGGGACGACAGAGGATGAGACAGTTGGATGGCATCACCGACTCAATGGACATGAGTTTGGGTGGACTCCGGGAGTTGGAGATGGATAGTATTTTTAAAATACTGTCAAGGTTGGTCTTAATTTTCCTTCCAAGGAGTAAGTGTCTTTTAATTTCATGGCTGCAGTCACCATCTGCAGTGATTTTGGAGCCCAAAAAAATAAAGTCAGCCACTGTTTCCCCATCTGTTTTCCATGAAGTGATGGGACCAGATGCCATGATCTTAGTTTTCTGAATGTTCAGCTTTAAGCCAACTTTTTCACTCTCCTCTTTCACTTTCATCAAGAGGCTCTTTAGTTCTTCCTCACTTTCTGCCATAAGGGTGGTGTCACCTGCATATCTGAGGGTATTGATATTTCTCCCGGCAATCTTGATTCCAGCTTGTGCTTCTTCGAGCCCAGCATTTCTCATGATGTGCTCTGCATATAAGTTAAATAAGCAGGGTGACAATATACAGCCTTGATGTACTCCTTTTCCTATTTGGAACCAGTCTGTTGTTCCATGTCCAGTTCTAACTGTTGCTTCCTGACCCGCATACAGGTTTCTCAAGAGGCAGGTCAGGTGGTCTGGTATTCCCATCTCTTTCAGAATTTTCCACAGTTTGTGATCCACACAGTCAAAGGCTTTGGCATAGTCAATAAAGCAGAAATAGATGTTTTTCTGGAACTTTCTTGCTTTTTTGATGATCCAGTGAATGCGGGCAATTTGATCTCTGGTTCTTCTGACTTTTCTAAAACCAGCTTGAACATCTGGAAGTTCACGGTTCACGTATTGCTGAAGCCTGGCTTGGAGAATTTTGAGGATTACTTTACTAGCCTGTGAGATGAGTGAAACTGTGCAGTAGTTTGAGCATTCTTTGGCATTGCCTTTCTTTGGGATTGGAATGAAAACTGACCTTTTCCAGTCCTATGGCCACTGCTGAGTTTTCTAAATTTGCTGACATATTGAGTGCAGCACTTTCATAGCATCATCTTTTAGGATTTGAAATAGCTCAACTGGAATTCCATCACCTGCACTAGCTTTGTTCGTAGTGATGCTTCCTAAGGCCTTTACGTATCACAGTGATCTGCTTTCTTGTTTTTCTCCCTGGCCAGACTATGAGTTCCTCAAAAGTGGCACAATGTCTTATTTATTTTTACATCCTCGTTTCTAATACAGTATCTTTCATAAAACTGGTATTGAATAAACGCTGGTGAATTAGTCCATGAATTCTTAGTTTTTGCTGTTGTTCAGTCGCTAAGTGGTGTGTGACCCTGAGTTTTAGTGAAAGGCAAGTCATACTATCAGCTATACAAAAAATTGCTATGGGATTAAAATACTTATCTACACTTCACAGTGATCAAAATAGTTAACTAAATAACTAAAGGAAATCAGAAGACAAGGATAAGTATTTTAATGAAGGCACTATATTTAAAACTATTGAGGCATAAAGGGACCCTTTATGACATTAATGTTAAAAATGTATAAGAGATACTATACAGCGAAATTAAGTACAGTGGAGAAAACTCAGAATTTGTAGGGATACCATGAAGATCATCTAGTCTTGTGGTTCTCATACTGTGTTCCTTGGAATTACACGATTTCTTGGAGGAACATCAGGACTATTGTGGGGACAAAGCAAAGAGGTCAAGCGTGTGGGACTTGGGATTTCAGGATAACAGGTGAATTGGTTGCTCAGTCATGTCCGACTCTTTGCAACCCTGTGGACTGTAGCCTGCTAGGCTCCTCTGTCCATGAAACTCTCCAGGCAAGTATACGGAGTGGGTTGCCATTTTCTTCTCCAGAGCACCTTCAGGGCTTGAACCCATGTCTCTTGCATTGCAGGCAGTTTCCAGTATTGTAGGCGATTCTTTACCACTGAGCCACCAAGGAATAGATTTTAATTCAAAAAAGAAATTATTTTGTTAAAAAAATTTTTTTGCCAAGTTATGGTTACTCTAGCCTACAGATGAAGAAACTGTACTTCAGCATGCCAAAATTCAAATTATGACACAGAAACTGGATATTCCAACAGCCAGTCCAGAGATTATGAGCTTTCATTCCAGAATTCATCTAAGAATACAACTAACACACTTTTATATTTACTATCTATTGCCTGGTAGGGTCATAAGTTTCATAAATTTATTATTGATGGTTGTATTGCTTATACTGGGCTTAAACACAGTAAAGTGCAATAAGAAAGAGCTTTGAAGACAAAAACTGGGTTTAAGCTCTGCTGGCTATAGTTATAGCAAAGATTTATGCGTGAGTTATTTTAACAGACACAGTACAGAGCATTCAGGTCAACAAACTCTGTTGCTCAAACTACTAGGAGGTGAATACACAAATTCCTGTAACATATCCTAATTTTCCCCTGAGGTTTCAGTGGAATTAATTAAATACTAATCACAAGTAAAGGACAAAGCGATAGGATAAAAAAAAAAAAATTTTTTTTTTATATTTACATTTGAAAAAGGTAGTGCCTTTTCCAAGAAAGGAAAAAACAGAAAGCAGGGTACAACTGAAGGTACCTTCATGTTATGCTTTCATTATCACTGTATTATTTCCTCCAGCAGGTTCTGTGGATAAAATCCCTTCATTTGCTTTCTTCTTTCTTTTCTGACTGATTTTTTTTTAATCTTATCTGAAAAGACAGGCTGGTATTATCAAAGCTGTGTATCCTGAGAGTGAATAGCAGGAATGCATTTCCTTTTTTCATTATTTTTGGTAGAACACACAGACCTTAGGGGTAAGCTCTCAGCGCCAATACATCTTCAAACTCTTACTAGGCTCCCTTAAGGGGAAAACAAGGTAATTAATCTGTCATCCTAGACAGTGTACTGCTCCTTCACAATATTTAAAAGCCTATTTCAATAAGGATAAAATGCTCTCATAAATAGATGAACCAGAACAAAAGAAAATGAAACATCTCTAACCAAAAGCTGCTGAAGAGTACAAGGGGAAGTACTGAATTTTTGGAAATTCGAAGACTAAAAACCAAAACTAATCGCAACAGTATTTTTGCCTGCTAATTTGTACTTGCTATTTCTGCATTTAATTACACATTTCTGAAAACTAATCTGCCATAGGACTACCTTGCTGCCATAAACTTTATTCCAGTGAAGACAAAATACGAGTAAAAAGATTTAGAGATGCCGTGGCTCTTAAAATGCATAATCCTCTTAGTTAATACGTTGATGTCTTAGTAGCGTTTCCTGAAGCTCTGAGAAGCATCCTGAATCATACCCGTTACAAGCTACTCTTTAGAAGTTGTCACTAAATGTGCAGTTTCTCATTTGACTATCTCCTTTTTGAGGGGGTTGGGAAAAGCCTCTTAAAAATGAGTTCTTACCTTTGCTTTGTTTTGTTTTTTTCTACTTTCTAAAGCTCATCCTAAATACTGTTGTAGGCAGGCCTGAAGCGTAAAAGATTATCAAAGAGCAGGTCTGGGGTATGTTGGAGGAAAAAAGTCAGGGTATCCTTCTTTATCGCTGGAGCAACATCTTAATGAACTACTTACACCAGTGGGTTTCCCTGATGGCTCAGTTGGTAAAGAATCTGCCTACAATGTAGGATACCCGGGTTCCATCCCTGGGTTGGGAAGATGTCCTGGAGAAGGGAATGGCAACCCAGATTTCTTGCCTGGAGAATTCCATGGACAGAGGAGCCTAGAAGGCTACAGTCCATGGGGTCACAGAGTCATACACAACTGAGTGACTAACATACACACATCACAGTGGGAATCTCAGCGTCTTTTTCTGTACCTGCAGGGGTAGCCACATCCTTCCAAGACCTTCCTGGATCCCATGCTAGTGCTATAAACACAAGGCTTGGCTTGTCAGGCCCAGCTGACATCAGTGGAAACAATCTGGAATAAGTGTGCACACCAGCACAGCTGCTTTGGACGCAGGGATGAGAAAGAACAGTCAAATACCGAGCAGAGAAATGGAAGGAGCCTCCAGTCAACACAGCTGTAGTTCTTCTGACTTTAATATAGGGTTCTGAACACTAAGTTCAAATTATCGGCTAGATTCCCGGCATTTGTCAGACTCCGCTCTTGGGCTGCAGGCCCACCAGTGGATGCTAAGTCAAAAGGCAAGAGGAAATGAGCGTTCTGTCGTGGTTCATTCAGCTCCCTAACTTTCTGAGCAAAGAAATAGCAAGCAGTTGGCTTACTTAAAAAATCACAGCTTACTTCTTGAAGTCTTTTCATAAATAAAATCATCACTTTGGAAACTCGAAGACAAAGAAACTCATATCAGTAGAGAGAATGAAACCATTTCATCCTATGCCTGAGTCATGATTGGTTCTCAAATTGGTGTTAAAGAAATGCCACAGTGGTAGCTGAGGGAACTTCCCTGGTGGTTCAGTAACTAGAACTAAGTACCTAAGACTCCGAGCTCCCAATGCAGGGGGCCCAGATTTCATCCCTGATCAGGGAACTAGACTCCACAGGCCACAGCTAGAGATTCTGGGTGCTGCAACTAAGACTTGGTGCAACCAAATAAATAAAAATAAACATTAGAAACAAATAAAGTGGAGGCTGAGACAATTATTTGCTAGTAAGTAACCATTCAACATCTGTAAGTCAGGAAGGGTGGGATGGGGCGTGGGAGGGAGGCTGAAGAGGGAGGGGACATATATACACTCACGGCTGATCCATGTTGTACAACAGAGACCAGCACCGCAGCGTAAAGCAATTATCCTCCAATCAAAAACTCAAACCATCGGTAAGTCAGAAATACTTATGTTTTAGCAAACAGACCACTCTCTACCTCACAACTCAAAGGTAAAGTGTTCATTAATTCTATTAACGTCATAGCATTTTGTGTGATAGACAACATGCTGTAGAATCTACCTTTTTTTTTAGTTATGTTGACACAGGTTCGTTCAAATGAATGAATGCTCCCCTTATATCTAACTCACATCAACTTAAACACACACAGGAAGAGGAATGATCACCAGCAATGTCCCCTAACCATACCCCCTACTCTCAAAGTACCAAGTAATGCCTACTATCCTGCCAGCCAAACTGCTTCAGGACCTGATATTGGCTTACCTGTGCATCTCCTTGCTCCACTTAGCACAGTTTCCATTAAACTGCCATGAAATAAATATTTTTATTGCCTAACTGTCTAACCCCGTCCACAGTGACTCCCTAGCAGGGAAAAAAAAGGTATAATTCCTAGAATTACTATTGAATCTTAGTATTGACTCAAAAGAGGAGAACAGATTTTTGAGAACAGTATTCTGTTTTGATTCATCTATGGCATCTTTTCTTTTTTCTTTCAATAGACTTTATTTTATGGAGCAGTTTCAGATTCACAGTAAAACTGAGCGGAAGGTACAAAGATTTCCATACAATAGCACCTTATGATTTGCAAAAATTGAGCTTAATATTTGGAAGGATGAAAAAAACATTGTATTACATTTGTTTAAATTTTTTTTCACCAGATAGAAGGTTATAATTTCAGTAAAGTTAACTTTACATCCAATTTGACACCATAGTATATCAGGAAGATCACAATTATAAGAAGAGTCACTGTATATATCACTTGATTATGTCTAAAAATGACTTTATAAGAAAAAAATTAATAAGGAATTAGCAATCAAATTTACTTCCCTTATGGTTTTAGCTTCCTGATTTCCTCAGAGTGGCACTCCTAGTGCAAAGTACTAAAAAGACAACTCAGTGAAACTTTTGTCAAACTTCTTCAAAATAGAAATTTACTGAAGCCCACTTCTGGATATATAATAGGCACTCACAAGTGCTGAATGAATTGAATCACATCCCAAGAGTCAATAATCAGACTGAAAAGCTCATACATCACTCATCTGTGTGAGAGACAAACAGTATTTCATTTTATTTGAAATAAGATGGGATCCAAAAATGAGCCTAACATTACTCTTGGAAAAAGGTTTTAACAACACCTCTCAGCTATTTACTTTTCACTTGGCAAACATGAAACATTTTTAATACTGGATTTTACTGAGAGCAAATTGATGGTAATTTGTTCTACTGAGCTTCAATAAAATGAGCTCTGTATTTGAATGTTAAATGTTATCTGCTGTGAGTGATTTACATATTATTAGAACAAGAAACTGCAAAAGAAGGAACTAAAGGAAAATATGAACTCATATTTATTTTAAAACAAACAAACAAACGAAGGAAGGAAAATGGTCTTTAATTTTTAAAGTGGTTCTTAATGTCATCACTGCAGAATTCCCCCAAAAGATGCATTTTTAAAAAGAACACAGCGAAGTTTTAAACTGCAATTCTCTCATCATGAGTTTACTTCTGTAGCATTAGGGAGCGCACTAATGCATAGTTTGCACAAAGTACTCCTTTCTTCCCCACCCCTACTCCCAAATCCTAAACTCTATCAGGGGAATAAGAGCAAAAACAACCACAAGACAAGGCTGAAACTGAAGAGACAGCAGAGAGGTTTAGGTAAAGAAACCAAGCAGTTCAAAAGAAGGAGAGGTAATTGTAATTGGGAAACCAGAGAAACATTCATTAGGGGGAACATTTCTAATATTTAGAAGAATGGGTTAGATTAGACACTGGAGACGGGAGGAGTTCCTGATGGGAGTAAAGGCATAGAACTCTGAGAACATAGGAGGCACCTCTGCACCAGTTCTCGCCTCTTCACCAAGGACTGGCCGAGGTGAAAGGCAAAGGATGAGACTATCATTTGCTCTGACCATGGAGAATAATACCCTTCCAAGCAGAAACTCAAGTTGGCTGACGATTTTAATATGTAGAGTTATTCAAAACTAACAAAAGTCTGAGTATTGGACACGATACTGAGGAAAAAATTCATTGAATGGTACATTTAAAATAGTTCTCAAGAAAATATGGTAATATATACAATGAAATATTATTCAGTCATAAAATAGAATGAAATCTTGTCATTTGTGACAACATGGATGTACCTTGAGGGCATTATACTAAGTTAAGTAAGTCAGACAGAGAAAGACAGATAATGTATGATCTCCACTATATGTGAAAATCTAAAAAGCAAAACAAACAACAAACCAAGCTCATAGACACAGAGAACAGACTGGTGGTTATCAGAAATGTAGGAGGGGAGAGGGGTAGTTAGTGGGGGACAGGTGGGTAAAATGAGTGGAGTGGGCTCCAACTGTGCAAACTTTTAGTTATACAATAGATAAACTAGGGATATGAAATTATTAAGTGGATAAAAACTATGATACATGCTCATCAACACTTTTCCAGTACAACTAAACTCACAGATAAAGGGATTTTTAAGAAGAATTTTAAAAATGCAATCTCGTCTACACACTACCTGGTAAATGTACGCCTGTCATTTTTGAAAGAGGTAAGTGAAAGAACAAATTCAGCTCCAAGGTCATATTTGTTATCCTGATTTAGAATAAAACTGTTCTCTAGGAGACATGCTCCAATGACTTAGGTAGGTTATTTTATATGATAAATTTTAATCAAACAGCAACAGCTTTCTTTCAAGATATAAAATAATGAGGCAATTTACAAAAGAATGTTTTGAGGGTGCTCTTTTGCCTCGTAGGGGTAGAGCAAGAGATGATACAAGGTCAGGTTTTAAATAAACTCATGCCTCACAAAAAGATGAATAGCCTGGACAGATTTAGCCTTCTGGGTAAAGTACTCTGAGGCCTAAGAAGAGGTAGGTTGCAGAATGAGGGAGGGAACCAAAATGTTAATCAAGTAATCAGGCCAGAGAAGAAGTTACAGCATCTGGGATATGATGATTACAGATCTCTGCTTGCTTGTGTACACAATCCTAATAACAGTTATGTAATACTATGAATACAAAGTCATGTGAAAGAAACCCCCAAATATACTCATTTTTAGGCATGCCCCTTGAGAAACATATCAAAAGTAAGACACACAGGACACGGTCTGACTGATGAATAAAATTTCTATATTCTGGACAGGAAAGCCGTATTACCTATGCTTTTAGGTTGCCACATCAGGCCAGAAAAGTTAAAACATGCATAATTTGAAAGTACGACATGCATCTTTTTAAAGAAAGAATTTCTTAACCAGGAGGACTCATCAGCTAGGGTCTGCCTGTTTGTCTGGATACACAAAGTCCCAGCCCCAGCAACTCTGATTCTGAAGGTCCTGTGCTGCCTGCTAAGTTGCTCAGCCGTGTCCAACCCTCTGCAACCCCAGGGACTGTAGCCCCCCAGGCTCCCCTGTCCATGGGATTCTCCAGGCAAGAATACTGGAGTGGGTTGCCATTTCCTCCTCCAAGGGATCTTCCCGACCCAGGGATTGAACCTGCATCTCGTATGTCTCCTGCATTGGCAGGTGGGCTCCTTACCACTAGCACCACCTGGGAAACCCTGAGTGCGGCCTAAGAATGTATATTCAAGAAATGATTCCCAACATGGCGACCTTGCTGTGATATTATGGAGACATGAAACCAATGCCAGCATGTGCCTACCCCAGATTACTCATGATATGAGAAAAAATAAATTTTCATACTGTTTAAAAATAAAAAAATAAATAAAATTGAAAACATAAAAGATTTCGAAGTCAACCTCATGTACCCTCCTGGTTATGAATCAGAGCAAAACAACCAAATAAACAGGTACAAGAGTATTCTGGCGGAAGAGAATTTAGTCTCAGTTCGGGCACTCATTGAACATGTCTTCTTAGGCAAGTTCATATAATCCCTGAAGGAAGTCTTCTCAGCTATAAATCAATGGGAATAGCACCTACTCTTTCTTGGTCATGGGATCAAAGGAGATATATTAGTTAGTTATCTACCACTATGGAACAAGCTACTTCAGAACTTCCTGCCTTTGAGTAACAAACCCTTATGATCTTACACTTTCTGTTGGCAGAAATCCAAGTGTACTTTTGTTAGGTAGGTAGGCAGACAAGAGGAGGTCCCCACCTCGTCCTGGACAGGGCTATCTCCCGCCGCCCCCACACTGGTAATCAGAACACACCCAGAGATCTTCCCTTTCTGTTCTCAAGGACCACTAAGTTTCCAGCCTCATCAGGACCAAACAAGACCAAACAACGACAACAACACCACCAGCACAGGTTGGCACAGATACACAAAGATCTAAAAAGATCTTTGGGAAACAGGTTCATTATGCTGGATTTGTAATAAATTAGCATTGAGGTTTTCACCTCCCCGACCCCTACCCGTCTTGCGGGGTTTGCGTGTGTGCTTGTGTGTAAGAGCTTGTGCACGAGGAGAAAAGAGACATAACCTGAAGCTGTCACTCACCCTGTCAGGCAGACGTCAGGACACAGAGGGGGCTTGTCACCAACCAGACCCCACTGTGGTTCCGCTTCTGGTCTCCAGACTGCTCCCTCCTCCTTCTGCCTCTCTGGAGCCCACTTTTGTTTGCCTAATAAAACTCTCGCTACTTACTATGTCTCTTGGCTGAATTCTTTCCTTCGGGGACCAAGGATTGAGAAAACTGCCATTGTGGTGGTAATACCTTTAACTGGGTGCCTCTAAGTCTCTCAAAAGGTCGCAATTAAAGTGTTAACTGGGGCTTCTCTGGTGGCCCAGTGGCTAGGACCCCACAACTCCCAATGCAGGGGCCCAGGTCTGCTCCCTAATCAAGGAACTGGATCCCACATGCTGCAGCTAAGACACAGTGAAGCCAAACAAATTAATAAACATCTAAAAAAATAAAGTGTTAATTATGGCTGTGGTCTCACATATAAAGGGCTTCCCAAGTGACACAAGTGGTAAAGAATTGGCCTGCCAAGGCAGGAGATGCAAGAGACATAGGTTTGATCCCTGGATTAGGAAGATCTCCTAGAAGAAGGAAATGAGAACCCAATCCAGTATTCTTGCTTGTAAAATATCATGGGCAGAGGAGATTCACAGGTTACAGTCCACGGGATCCCAGAGTCAGAGACAACGGAGCGACTGAGAATAGCATCACTAGCATCTCGCATATGAAGAGTTCACCCAGCAGAGGATTCACTTCCAAGCCCACTCACATTGCTGTCGCCCAGCCTCAGGGCTTCACTGGCTGCCAGCTGGAAACATCAGCTCCTTGACACCAGGGTCTCTCCAACTTACAGCATGGCAGCTGGCTTCCCCCAGAGTGAGCCAGGGAGACAGGAAGAGAGGGGGAGCAAGAAGGAGGGAGCAGATTCTGTAACTCAGTTGCGGAAGTAATATCCCATCCTCTTTTGTCATAGTCTATCCATTGGAAGCAAGTCTCTATGTCCAGTCCACACTCAAGCAGAGGGGATTACAAAAGGGCATAAATACCAGGAGGTGGGGGTCGCTGGGCGCCATATTAGATGATATGCGCCACACCACAAGAGATGACATGTGAAAATCTGAGCAATGAACGATTTATATGGAAATATGTTCCAAATGGAAAAAAAAATAAGGCATAAGTTGAGTTACAGAAATCTACTTTATGGCTAACATTCTGAGAATTTGCTAAGAAGTGTCACCACCTTCTCACTCACCTCATATGTATCACCCTATGGCAGTATATCACGATTTTTTTTCCAGGCTGACACATCTGTGAACTTGTTAGTCAAAAAAGGAAGAAAAGGAGGATGAGCAAATAAGGGACCTCATGACCCATCAAGTAACACTCTGTGACAATTTGCACTTTTGTATTATCATGAGAAGCAGTATGGTAATGGCCATAAGGAGTACGGGAAAAAATAACAACAATTTTAGAAACTTGATAAAAACTGCTTCCCAGATTGCTTTTTTCCTACAAAGCTGTTTTATCAGCTCAAAATGGCAATACACGCTAATGGGAATGTACACACGCAATGCAACAGTTTTAAAACATGGCCCCAGGATTCTTGACACTCTTTTCCATCTAGAACTGGAGTCTATGTCCCCTTGCCTCTGCCATAAGATTTGTGATGGCTTTGACTGAGAGACTCTCTGTAAGACTTCTGAAGCTAAGAGAAACTAAGAAGTTTCTATCTGGTCCTCTTAGGAAATCCACTCTTGGGATGCAACCACCATCCCATGAGTGAGTGAGTAAAAGTCACTCAGTCGTGTCTGATTCTTTGTGACCCCATGGACTGTAGCCGCCAGGCTCCTCTGTCCATGGAGTTCTCCAGGCAAGAATACTGGAGTGGGCAGCTGTTCCCTTCTCCAGGGGATCTTCCCAACCCAGGGATTGCACCCAGGTCTCCCACACTGCAGGCAGATTCTTTACGATATATCTGAGCCACCAGGGAAGCCCAGTGAGAAGCTCAAACTAGCCCACATAGAGAAAAACCCACACAGGGCCTCAAGAACCAATGAGAGAGAGATTTGGCTAGTCCTCAACTGCTCCAGCTTCTGATTGCTTCTGGTCCAGCCATCGTTGGTCTACAACCATAAATATGTCACCACATGAGAGAGCCCCCTCCCAAGTCCAGAACTGCCTGGCCCACCCCTTACTGAATTCTTGACCCTGAAAGGATGACAGATAATTGTAAAATATGACTGTTGTTGATTTAGCCCACCGTTTTGAGGTAGTTACATAACAAGAGATAACTGTAACAGCCAGTAAGTAATCCCACACTGACAATAAAGTCACGTATAAAGAAAATGGTAATATCAAAGGGAGTATATGAGGTTAAAATATTCTCAAAACATTTAAGACTGTTAGACAACAGATGTGAACCACTGCTTCCAGGAAGGTCTTTGTGAAAACTATTACAATTGGGAAACATTAACAGTGAAGTTGGCTATGCCTAAAAGTAACGTTATGATAATAGGAAAGTAAATGGTCACAAATCATAAAAATTGGAAATAGAGCATTTTTATTCCTATGATATGTCTCAGATCAACTGATTAACAAATGTGGTCAGCCATGACCTCCTTCTCTTGTCATATCAGAAATCATAATACCATTTAGTGTTACAGCAGCTTTGCTAATATTATCCATTTCCCTCCACATTTACCCCCACAGATGTGTACCGCTATAGTCACACTGCCCCTTTCATTGAGAATCATAAAGATCATGTTATCTTCAGCTTCCTTTTTTCCTCCTCTACCACATTTATTTACATCTTTCTCTCCTTTCCGTTTCTTCTTTCTTATCTTCTGGAAAATCTTTTCATCCCCATTTTGAAGACACTGTCTTTTCCACCCATCCACTCTTGCCTACCAATACCCTGATCCATCAAATATGCTTCCTTATATCTTTGGTGTCCTTTCTTGTCCTCACTATTATAAAAATCTTTATGACACATTATAAAATATGTCTTGATTTCAAAAATACCCTTAAGGTGACCTCTAATCCTCTTCACTCAGACAATTCTCCAAGAGGTTGTCTATACTCAATATTTCCCTTTTTTTTTTTTGCTACACACTTACTCTTTAAATCCATTGTAACCTGACTTCAAATATCCAACACTATTGGAACTATTCCTTAAAAGGTACCACCAGTGGTCTTTTCTCAGCACTGCACCCTTCTCCACTGACTTCACTGTTGTATTTGGCACAGTTGATAGAGCTTTTCTTTCTGAAATTTTTCTATTTTGGCTACACCACGTGGCTTTTGGGAACTTAAGTTTCCTGAACAGGGATTGAACCTGTGCCTTCAGCAGGCAGTGAGGGCTTGGAGTCCTAGCAATGGACCACCAGGGAATTCCTGAAATTCTTCTACTTTTGACTTTTTTTTAAAAAAGTGTTCACTGGCTTTCTTTGATTTGTATGCATTCCTTCTCTGTTCTCTCCTCTAAATCATTATCTACTCTCCAAATATCCCAACAGAAACACTCCTCATCTTCTTCTCTTTATACCAACATTTCCAATGAACTAAATCAGGAGGAAGCCCAAATCTCTTGCTCCACCATAATTCTGACTTGAAACATGCACACAGGTGTACTTCAAACTCTCTTATTGATTTACTCAATCTGACGTCTGAATATCAACCTATACAGTAATTTAATGCATCACACAAAGCAAGGACTTCTCATATAAGAAAATGCTTTCTACATAGGAGGTCAAAGTCACAAGAATACTAGGAGTCACCTTGAGGCACTGGGAAGAACGATCCTTAATTCAACAGATTCAGGTTTGAGAACTCTGATTTTAAACACCAACTTGCTATTCCATGCACCTAAATGCTCTGATCCCTGGTACCTGTATGTCTTATGCCTTAACTAACTTCACTCAACAAGTATCACCACCCTTCTGAGAGAGACCTCCCAGGAATGCCATATGTAAAGTGGCATCTCTCAAGCAACGCTCAGGAGACATATTATATATTAATTTGCTCATTGTCTATTTTCCCTCACAGGAATATAGGTTTCATGAGACCACACACTTTGGTGCAATGCTGTCTTCCCAGAATGTGGAAGAGTATTTAGCCCACTGTGGAAAATTCTGAAAGAGATGGGAACACCAGACCACCTGACCTGCCTCTTGAGAAACCTGTATGCAGGTCAGGAAGCAACAGTTAGAACTGGACATGGAACAACAGACTGGTTCCAAATAGGAAAAGGAATATACATCAAGGCTGTATATTGTCATCCTGCTTATTTAACTTATATGCAGAGCACATCATGAGAAATGCTGGGCTGGAAGAAGCACAAGCTGGAATCAAGATTGCCAGGAGAAATATCAATAACCTCAGATACGCAGATGACACCACCCTTATGGCAGAAAGTGAAGAGGAACTAAAAAGCCTCTTGATGAAAGTGAAAGAGGAGAGTGAAAAAGTTGGCTTAAAGCTTAACATTCAGAAAACTAAGATCATGGCATCTGATCTCATCACCTCATGGGAAATAGATAGGGAGACAGTGGAAACGGTGTCAGACTTTATTTTTCTGGGCTCCAAAATCACTGCAGATGGTGACTGCAGCCATGAAATTAAAAGATGCTTACTCCTTGGAAGGAAAGTTATGACCAACCTGGATAGCATATTAAAAAGCAGAGACATTACTTTGCCAACAAAGGTCCATCTAGTCAAGGCTATGGTTTTTCCAATGGTCATGTATGGATGTGAGAGTTGGACTGTGAAGAAGGCTGAGCAGCGAAAAATTGATGCTTTTGAACTGTGGTATTGGAGAAGACTCTTGAGAGTCCCTTGGACTGCAAGGAGATCCAACCAGCCCATCCTAAAGGAGATTAGTCCTGGGTGTTCATTGGAAGGACTGATGCTGAAGCTGGAACTCCAGTACTTTGGCCACCTCATGCGAAGAGTTGACTCATTTGAAAAGACCCTGATGCTGGGAGGGATTGGGGGCGGGAGGAGAAGGGGACAACAGAGGATGAGATGGCTGGATGGCATCACCGACTCGATGGGCATGAGTTTGAGTAAACTCTGGGAGTTGGTGATGGACAGGGAGGCCTGGCGTGCTGCGATTCATGGGGTCGCAAAGAGTCAGACACGACTGAGCGACTGAACTGAACTGAACTGAGGGGCTTCCCTGGTGGCTCAGACTATAAAGAATCCACCTGCAATGTGGAAGAACTGGGTTTGATCCCTGGGTTGGGAAGATCCCTGGAGGAGGGCCTACTCCAATGTTCTTGCCTGGAGTATCCCCATGGACAGAGGAGCCTGATGGGCTCGCAAAGAGTTGGACATGACTGAGCAGCTAACCCAACAACAACAAACCACATAATAAATATTTGTTGAAACACAAATAACAACTACAGAGTGAATGATTTAACAAAAAAAGTTCTCATCTCCATGTATAGAAAGTTTGTAACATTATAAAGTAAATGTTAAGAACCCTCAAGGTAAAACAATATGTTTTCCAGCACATGAGCCAATTCATATGTTTGAGTAACAGCCATCTAATCAAAGTTTCTTTGCAAAAAGCAATGTGATTAGCTATTCTACAGTGGGACATCCCACTATCTTTCTTTTTTCTCAACAGAAATGAGCTTACTGAAGTTTGCTACCAAACTTTCTATTAGCTTACTAGCACAGAACTTTGTTTCTTAGAACATCTACCTAAGGTCTCCATATAGGAGTCGCTCAATTTTTATTTTTCTAATATCTTTGTTTTCTCCCCATCATTATTCTTCCACATGGACTTTTCTTTTTCATAGAACCCTTGACCTGGGAGGAACTTAAGATACTGTTAGCCCAAGGGTTTCTAATCCCCCTTTCAGCAGCGAGACCTATTTCACAAGCAAAATCTTAATGAAACAGAGTCCTCAGTGGAGGTGCTGGAACCTGCTCCCCTGCTCCCCTTCATTCAGCACCCACGAGACACTGAGGAGAACAGTGAGTCTCCTGTGAAAACCACGGATAGCGCTGTGCTGTGGTAAGTCGTGTGAGACTCTCTGCGACCCCCGGGACTGTAGCCCGCCAGGCTCCTCTGTCCATGGGGTTCTCTAGGCAAGAGCACTGGAGTGGGTTGCCATTGCCTCCTCCAGGGGGCCTTCCTGACCCAGTGATCTAACCCACGTCTTCTTGTATCTCCTGCATTGACAGGCAGAGTCTTTACCACCGTGCCAGCTGGGAAGCCCTGTGGATAGTCTGCTACGCTTTCTTAATTAAACTCAGATGCATTTTCCATTTCTCCAACAGGAGACTTAGCTCATCCTCTGGGTTAAAAGGATTTACTGCAAAAATACAGTATGTATGTGACATACCATATAGGCAGCAGGAGGGCCATGCTGAGGGAACACAGAAAGGAAGGGCACTGGTCTCGTAATTTCTCACCCACCAGATAAAGATAAACATGCCTGAGTAGATCTATAATTTCCCTCAAGGGAGTGATTTTTTGTTTTTCCTTTTTTTATCCTCACTTCGTTGCTGCCTGCCCTTACCTTGACTTTTGTGTCATTGTCCCAGCTCTCTCCTGGTTTGGTTCCCCGCCCCCACCCCACCCCCCCAAACCATAAGCAACCAGAGGTCTAGGTGGAGCCTTTCGCCTTCTCCTCCAGCTTCTCATTATTCAAGAACTAGCACGCTTTAGGACCTAGCACTGTCTGGTTCTTGTGGGTGATCCCTTGATCCTCACTTATCTCCAAAGTCCGTTCATAAGAGATGTGTGCTAGATGTCTCCATTGGGGGTCACCTGCTATCATCCGAAGTCCACTGTCTGGACCTCTCTTCTCCTCTCTCTGATGGCACTCCTTTCCACTGCCCCCATTATCTTCCCTGACTTCATGACTCATTCAGTTCCACCAGCTTGACACTCTGGAGTCATCCTTGCCTCCTTTCTCTTCCGAATCATTATGGATCACCACGGTTTTGTGACAACATCCTTCTGATCTGACTTTCTAGAAGTTCTTCCAATGGAGCCCAGCTAACATTACGCTTGAGGTGAGCAGAGACCACGTCTGCTGGTTTCCCACTGCCTGTAGGCACAGCACGGGGCACAGAATAGACGCCTAACAACTCTTGTTGAAGGAATGAGTGAATGGAATGAAGATATGTGAGGTTTGCTGCCGCTGCTAAGTCACTTCAGTCGTGTCCGACTCTGTGTGACCCCATAGACGGCAGCCCACCAGGCTCCCCCATCCCTGGGATTCTCCAGGCAAGAACACTGGAGTGGGTTGCCATTTCCTTCTCCAATGTGTGAAAGTGAAAAGTGAAAGTGAAAAGTGAAAGTGAAGTTGCTCAGTCATGTCCGACTCGTAGCGACCCAATGGACTGCAGCCTACCAGGCTCCTCTGTCCATGGGATTTTCCAGGCAAGAATACTGGAGTGGGGTGCCATTGCCTTCCCCAATGTGAGGTTTACAATAGCATAAAAACCTCAAGTAAATTACCCAGTGATAGCGCAATGTGTGGGCACATTAATATTACAGCATAATTAAAATAATATTTTCAAGCATATATTAATGGCATGGAAATTGCTCCCTGTTTAACGTGAAAATAAAGAGAAGCTGAACACAAAAACCATAAATTAATTATTAATCCAGTTGTGAAAATCTAGAAAATACAAAAATATTTACCACTGGTTATCTCTAAATGTAGGTTTTTACTTATTTTCATACTACTTTAAAAATTTTTCTAACTGCTTTATTTTTAAAAAACTTAATGCTCTAAAGAAAATTTACCACCACGGAAATAACTATGCCTTTTGATGGAAGGCTTGAAAGAAACACACACAAATTAGAAGAGGCATTTATTCCCGGGTAGGCAGTATTATAACCCACCTTCCTGACTTGGATTTTCTAAGTGAAAGTGTGAGTCACTTAGTTATGTCTGATTCTTTGCGACCCCATGGACTATAGCCCTCCAGGCTCCTCATGGAATTCTCCAGGCAAGAATACTAGAATAGGTAACCATTCCTTTCTCCAGGGGATCTTCCCAACCCAGGGACCAAACCCGCATCTCCTGCATTGCAAGTGGGTCCTTTACCATCTGAGCCAAAAGCATTGCTTAATATTTTTAGTATTCTTCACTCCAGGATACATTGCTTAGTTCTCTCTTCTGTCAGCCTACAGTTGAATTTATCATGATATCACATTAATTTTGCTGAAATGTCATTTTAACCTTTATTATTCTTTTGTTAAACACTGTACTGTCTCCTTATTACTTAAAAATAAAATAAAATTAGAAGTCCTCAATCATTCAGGGTCCAAATTCCAAGGTCCAATGTCACGTTCCAGGCATATAAGACAGACACCTACTGTACCTACCCCACTCCTGGACTCCCCATCTCCCTTACTCCACTTCAAACCTTATCCTTTCTTAAATGCTTAACGAAAATGTTCTTAGCAATTTTATCGGAACACCCACAGCCCTTATGCATAATCCTGTAATATCATGCATTTTTAGAATTAAAAAAGGTTAGAGCAGCAAGACATTATTAAAATCATTTGGCTCAACTTCTCCCTTTACAGATGCAGAAACTACAATCCAATTAGAAAAGATGGCTTATTCAGGAATTCAATATTGAACTCTTAAGAGTTCAGTATTTTAAGGAATACAGGGCCTACAATTACTGGATCTCCCATCTGCTGAGCAACTGCTTAGCAATTTTTCATGACTCCATTCCCAAGGGTATGTCTAGCCTGCCTATCTTGATCGTCCTCATTTATTCCAGGGCAGATAGCATGGCAGATAGATTCCTTTCCATCTCCATTGTACCCAGTGCTGCAGAGTGAGTGCCGAAGAAATACGGCGGAAATCACCTCAAGCAACCCAGCGATGGAAGTGAAGATACAAATCTGTGACAGCAATATTCCATCTAACAATGTGGCTGCTACATCCAGCTGGCTGGTAACAACCATCAGAGGAGGTGGTGGAGACTTTCTTCTACATACTATATGGCTGTTCTAGCCAATCATGAAACCTCAGGGTCATGGCTAAGACAGCACTGATGCATATACACCACCATGTGAAAACTAGATAGCTAGTGGGAAACTGCTGTGTAACACGGGGAGCTTAGCCCGGTGCTGTGATGACCCAAAAGGTGGGATGAGGGGTGCTGGGAGGGGGGCTCAAGAGGAACGGGATGTGTGTATACTTACAGCTGATTTACATTGTTGTACAGCCGAAACCAACACAATATTTAAAGCAATTATCCTCCAATTGAAAATAAATTAAAAGGAAAAAAAAAAAAGATCCTGGAAAGAGAGCCAGGATAAGAAAACAGGGACTGGAACTGGGTCCACAGACGGCATCTCTGCAGCCAGTTCACTGCAAAACACATAAGCTCAAGGAAGGATCTGACTCAAAAGTCAGGATGAGAAGTAGATGTCAAAGTTGCAAGTGGCTCTTTTCACACACACACAGACACACACACTTTTAAATTCTGAACGACATGTACGAGGAAGAGAAACATTTAACAAGGGTACCAATCAGATAATGTACAATGTGTTAACAAATAACTGGTGGACGAAATGCCATTGCAAGCCAGAAGACCCAGGAGACAGGGAAAGGTGAACCTCTGGGGTTAATCAACATTCAAAAGCAAGGAGAACTAGGACATGCCCTCAAGACACAATCACGCCAGCTTCTTCGTCCTGGCTGTGGTACTCCGGGGTCATGAGCCACACAAACCCAGAAGCATCTGCCAAGATCTCAAACCACTGAGCAAGCACTCTCTGCCATTTGTCCAGCTGTTGCGAGATGACAGAAGAATGTTCCCAGGGTTTCATCAAGTAGATTTCCCTTTCAATTCAGAACAATATGATTAGAATACAAAATTTCTTGTTAGTTATGATTTTTGTCACTCTGAGTGTATATTTACCTGGGTGTAGACATCTACTGCTTATTTTTGCAACTGACAAAGGTAAATAGAAAACATCATGGCACATTAAAAAATGAGTAATGTTGAAGAAATAAAATAAATCACTCTTTCCCTCTAATAGCAGAGTCACTGCTAGAGAAGTAGGTGTCCATTCACCTGGCGATTCAAAATGTCTTCAATATAATTTGTCAAAACTCCATTCCTTTCCTTCCTTTCTCGTATATGAGCATCACAATTTCAAGGGAAATGATTTAATGGTGAAATCTCAGGTTGTAGAATAGCCAGCTCACCTTACATATGTCAACATGATTGTTATATGTGGAAGTGAATGCACTGGACTTGTTAAAAAATGTGAACTGCTCCTTCCCATTAAAGGAAGAAAAAAGAAAAACATCAGAAAAAAGAAAACCTTCAAAAGAAAAATATAAAGGCTCCAGTGACTGATCTTGGTTGCTTTTCACATAAAGATTCAATGTGTGGGAGTTAATTATATTAGTGATGGTGGGTAACAAGCTATTAATTTTGTGCTTCAAAGTTATTAAACACCTTTCTATATACAGTTCACAGGCAAATGAATGGACTTAATCTCTGTACTAAAACGCAAAACAAACCAAACAATCCCACGTTTCATGACTTTTCAGAGTTCATTACCTCCTTGACAATGCTTTCCCAGAGGCCAGATATGCTGCTTTAGAAATGTCTCTGGCAGTTCACATGGGAAGCCTGTGAATGTGGATTTAATCACATTTAAGTCATTCCTCAGACATGAAAGGTCACCAAGGAAAAGCATTTTTTCCTAGTGATTCAACTATACTGGTTTAGTAAAATTTCTTCTTCCAATGATCCCACAACTCCTGAGACAGTCTGCTAGTTTAATATGCCACATGGCTAACATGTGCAAATTTAAACAAGTCAATGGAGGAAATAAAATATTTAAGATGATAACATTTACTGTCAAGAGAAGTTTGTAGATTTCTTTTTTTTTTGGTCATGTCTAATTCTTTAGGGTAAAACTTAACATTATTTAATTCTAAAGTAGCAATTTTATATAGATGAGGATCTTTATCTAATTACCAAAGGACATTTTACTTGTAAAAATCATTACACATGTAAAAAAAAATTACAGTAAATGAAGGCATTATTACCATAAATCATGATACTTATCTGCATTTAAGGGTCTCTGTGCTCTAATAAGAGCAAACAATAGTTTGGTTTATCAATGTTTCCACACAAAATTTACAATGATTCATTTGATTTATTAAAAGTCTCACCATTCAAAGGTATCTGAATATCCATAAAATTAGGAAATAATTGCCATAAAATCAAGAAATAATCACAAAATCTCCATAGAAACCATTCAACAAGACAGTACCTACTGGAAATGCTTACATTATAAAAATAATATTGAAAATTATAACTCTGACTAAGCTGTATCAATAAACTACGCTTTCATGAAGCAAAATTTTTGGTACTATTGCTATAGTGCTAATAAGTAAGTAGCTTCAGTCGTGTCCAAGTCTTTGAGACCCCGTGGACTGTAACCCATCAGGCTCCTCTGTGCATGGAATTTCCCAGGCAAGGATACTGGGGTGGGCTGCCATTTCCTTCTCCAGGGGATCTTCCTGATCCAGGGATCAAACCCAGGTCTCCTGCACTGGCAGGCGGGTTCTTTACCACTAGCACCACTGGGGATAGAATATACATCTTACCCATGGGAAAAACTAAGATTCAGTGAGCTAAGTTCCTTGCCCAAAGTGAGAGAGTAGGTGACAAATCCCGGTCATCTGGCTACAGAACACATTTTTATTTTGTGCAGACTAAAAAAAAATTAAATTTTAGAATAGTTTTAGATTTATACACAACTGTGGACAGCAGTACAGAGGGTTCCTGTGTATGCCTCTCCAGTTTCCCCGACTGCTGAAACCTGACGTCACACGCAACACCCACCACACCCGAGGGGCACACCCCGCAACGCTGCCACGAGCTACACTGCACACCTCACGTGCCTTGCACTGCTTTCTCCCTGACGGATTCCAGGCAGGACACCACATGACACTCTGTTCTCACGTCTCCCTGGCCTCTTTCACCTGTGACAGTGTCTCAGACTTTCTGTTTTTCATGACCTTGACAGTTTTAAGAAGTACTAATCAGGGCAGGGGTGTTCAGGATGGGGGACACATGCACCCCCGTTGCCAATTCATGTCAATCTACGGCAAAAACCACCACAATACCATAAAGTAATTAGCCTCCAATTAAAAATTAAAAAAAAGAAGAAGCAGCACTAGTCAGGTATTTCATAGAATGTCCCTCCATTTGGGTTTGTGTGATGTCTTTTCCTGGTTAGAGTGGAGTTATAATTTTGGGAGGAAGATCACAGAAGCCAAGTGCCATCCTCAATATACTGATACAAAGGGTGTATACACACTATCAGTGTGACTTCCCCTTGATGATCTTAACTTTGAAGACCAGGATGGGGTACTAGTTGCCTGGCTTCTTCATTCTAAAGTTACCATCCTCCCTTTCTCTCTTTTCATGCTCTGCTTTTTGGAAAAAAGTTAAGTGGGTGGAAGTGGGAGGGGGTCAAGACACACTAACAGGGTGTGGAGCAGGGGATATCTAAATAAATTATTCGGCCTTCTCCTATCAAAGCTTTCATTGTCAGCGCACTCTTCTATATTGCCGCTGACATTCTACCTTTTCTTAGTGTTTTGGCATATTATTCATGTGCAGTAGTTTAAAGACACAGTTCTTCACTAATTTCCTGCTTTTGCAAAGGTCCCCAAAAATATGTAAGAATTAAATGTGACCATCAACAAATCTGAAATTATTTTCCACTATCATTGTAGGATTTGTCACTAAGGAATGCATTCAGAACCAACATTCCTCAGAAGCATTCTGTAAAGAACTTACCAGAAATATTCGTTCAAGTTGATCTTGAATGTCTTTCATTCCTGGAAAAGCAGCAACTCCCTGGATCATCTCAACAAAGATGCAGCCAACTCCCCTAAAGAGAGAAGAAAGAACTGTTACAAAAACTTCAATATATTCCACTTAGAAAACTAAATCTGCAATTAGAACATCTACTCCTACAAAGAGAAAGAGCAAATAAATAACATTCTCAACAAGTATAAAGGGCTGTACCACACGCACCTAAACCCCACAACTTTTCTTTCCCTTCTCTGTCTACTGCCCAGAAAGGGTTCCAAATAGATACAGCTGTACCAGGCTCAAAGAATCTGCCTGCAATGTGGGAGACCAGGGTTCAATCCTTGGGTAGGGAAGATCCCCTGGAGAAGGGAATGGCTACTCACTCCAGTATTCTTGCCTGGAGAATCCCATGGACGGGGAGCCTGGTGGGCTATAGTCCACGGGGTCACAAACAGTCTGACATGACTGAGTGATTAACACTTTCACTTTTCACTGTTTCATACTAGGCTCAGAAAATGGTGGAAACCAACTAAATATAAATCTCACGGACTCACCTTCACTCAGGATACAATCAAGAAACTCCTTAGCCTGATATAGAAAGCCTCCATAGTCTTGTTCTACCATGCTTTTCCAACTCGATTTCACAAATTCATAATGTGTTGTCCTCTCCAACTTTCCAGGGCTCTCTTTGCATCAAAATCATCTGGGGAACTTTTAAAACAATGCAAATGATCTGAACACAAACTCCAGAGACCTGGTTTCAATCAGTTGGAGGTCAGGCATTTAGGTGATTTAGGGCAACTACAGTGAGGATCTGTGAACTTTGAACTGTGGTGCTGGAGAAGACTCTTGAGAGCCCCTTGGACTGCAAGGAGAGCCAACCAGTCCATCCTAAAGGAGATCAGTCCTGGGTGTTCACTGGAAGGACTGATGCTGAAGCTGAAACTCCAATACTTTGGCCACCTGATGCAAAGAGCTGACTCATTGGAAAAGACCCTGATGCTGGGAAAGATTTAGGGCAGGAGGAGAAGAGGACAACAGAGGATGAGATGGTTGGATGGCATCACTGACTTGACGGGCATCAGTTTAAGCAAGCTCCAGGAGTTGGTGATGGATAGGGAAGCCTGGAGTGCTGCAGTTCATGGGATCACAAAGAGTTGGACTTGAAGTGAACCGAACAGTAAGGATCTCTGAGTCAGACTGATCCCCCCACGGGCCAAGCATAAACCTACACAACTTGGCCCGAATTGCTCCACTTCCTAGAACTCCCTTTTTTCTTTACCTGTTTACTCTTGACATGTAAATACAACCCAACCTATGGCTCAGTGGTAAAGAATCTGCCTGCAATGCAATAGACGGGGGTTCAATCCCTGGGTCAAGAAGATCCTCTGGAGAAGGAAATGGCAACCCACTGCAATATTTTTGCCTGGGAAATTCCATGGACAGAGGAGCCTGGTGGGCTACAGTCCCCGGGGCCACAAAGAGTTGGATACAACTTAGCGACTAAACGACAACTAATACGATCTCTTTTACAAAGCCTTCCATGAACATTCTGCCAGACAGGATAGCTCCCTTTCTGAGTTTGTCTGTTAAACTCTTATTCAATACCAAACATCTACTATGGCCAACTTCAGTCACGCTCACAGTTCCTCTCGGCCAGGCAGTCCAGTGTATTAGGAGACCTTGCCTGCCAGACCCCAGAAGCCTGTACCTAACCCTATAGGAACACCTGACCCATAGTGCAGGCAGAAAGCAAATCAGATACTTCTGCTGAAAGTCTAGAGATAAAGTCACCTGGGAACAGGATGGAAAGAAACTAGCATATGCTGATGAAATGAATCACTTTTAATGGCAGAGCTGGCAAAAAATGGCCAGCTTCCTGCAGAAGAAGTTCCCTGAATTGACCTGAATTCCACCTTCTGAAGGCCTGGATTAATCCACTGCTTTTGCTAGATCTCTCTAACTTCTTATAGCTCTCTCTGATTTTATTAAATGGCTCTACCTTGAAGGGGTTTATGTTTCCTGAAGATATCGTAATAAAATCATAAACATAGTAAGACACTTCTTTACTTGCAGCACTCATAATTCATTTTTTAAAAAGATTTTTTGATGTGGACCATTTTCGAAGTCTTTATTAACTTTGCTACAATATTGCTTTCTCTATTTTGGTTTTTTTGGCCACAAGGCAAGTGGGATTTTAGCTCTCTGACTACAGATCGAACCCACACCTCCTGCACTGGAAGGGGAAGTCTTAACCACTGGACCACCAGGGAGTCCCTCACATTCAGTTTAGAGTGAGCAATCCCTTGTGTCTAAATCCCTTGTGATCTAAAGGAGATCAGTCCTGGGTGTTCATTGGAGGGACTGATGCTGAAGGTGAAACTCCCAATACTTTGGCCACAGATCCTCCAGAGGTTAAAGACAGTGACTTACTTCTCTGTAGGTGCACCAGTTGTATGTGAATAGTGTCTTGAATTTAAAAAGTAATACATTAGCAGAAATCTCTTCTTTATTACATCACATAATTTTTATTCAAATTAAACACCAATAGTATACAGAGTCAAAATGAAAACAAACAAATGCTACTTTATATCATAAAAATAACTCCATCTTAGTAATAAAGAATTAATTTCAAAATCAGTGTTCTAGGTTATCATGGAGTTCCAGTTCGAGTTCCCTGAGTCGTACAGGAAATTTCCATTGGCCATCTAGTTACCTTTGTTAGTTAGTTAGTGTTATCAGTTAGTGTTGGTTAGTGTATGTTAGTTAGTCACCTGTATAAGCATCCATGCTTCCACGCTCCTCTCTCCATTCATCTCATCCTCGCCCTCCTCTCCCCCGCCCTTGGCCATAAGTCTGTTCTCTATGTGTGTCTCCATCGCTGCTCTGTGGCCAGGTTCATCAGTACATCACATTAACACACGATATCTGTTTTCCTCTTTCTGACTTACTTCACTCTGTATAATAGACTCTAGGTCCTGCGATAACCTAGAGGAGAGGGAATGGG
Source organism: Cervus canadensis (assembly GCF_019320065.1). Classification (NCBI taxonomy): domain Eukaryota; kingdom Metazoa; phylum Chordata; class Mammalia; order Artiodactyla; family Cervidae; genus Cervus; species Cervus canadensis. Next base: position 7,486,674 of record NC_057388.1, on the reverse strand, counting down.
TGGCAGGTGGAAGGGAGAGTCAAGAGGGCGGGGACATATGTTCACCTGTGGTTGATTCACGTTGATGTGTGACAGAAATCAAACCAGTATTGTAAAGCAATCATCAATCAACTACAAATAAATATTAGAAAAAAAATCAGTGTTCTAGGCAGATAATGAAATAATGCCATTTTCAGCAACATGCATGGATCTGGTGCCATACTGAGTGAAGTAAGTCAGACAGAGAATGAGAAATATCATATGACATCCATTATATGTGGAATCTAAAAAGAAATGCTACAAATGAACTTACTTGCAAAGCAGAGACTCACAGACATAGAAAATGAACTCATGGTTGCCGGGGGGAAGGGATAGTTAAGGACTTTGGGAAGGTCATGTACACACTGCTCTATTTAAAATGGATAACCAACAAAAACCTATTGTATACCACATGGGACTCTGCTCTTGTTATGTGCCAGCCTGGATGGGAGGGGGTTTCGGGGAGAATGGATACATGTGTATGTATGGCTGAGTTGCTCCAGTGTTCACCTGAAACTATTACAACATTGTTAATCAGCTATACCCCAATACAAAATGCTTTTGGTGTTAAAAAAAAAGTAAAAATAAAATGCGTATATATATACACACATACATTTACACATGGAGCAATTCTCAATGAAAACTAACTGAAGACTTGCAAGATTTTTGTACAACCCGTAAGAACAGTCCTGATGGAATTGGGTAGGAAGGGAAGAGAAGCAATCAGGTCAAGACCTGTGCCCTTTGGGGGGGACTCAGAAGAGGGAGATCCTTCCTTCCTGGGGAGTGAGCTGTTCAAGTCACACTCTGAGGACCCCAATTCTGGGGTCCAAGAGTAGGAAGAAAGATGAGTCTCTTCAGCTGGTTAGAAAACCAGTGGGACTTAAAGAAGGCCTGTTAAAAACCTAGACTCCACTTGTGAAGAGTGCACACACACTTGCTTACTCCCAAAACAAAGTCGAGAAAGCAAAGTGAAACCACACTGGCCTCTGGCCAGTTTCCCATCACTGCCCTGGCGTGTGCCCCAGCCTGAGCCAAGAGCTCATTCTGGCCCCACTTGCTTTGCAATGCCACTCCCCACTAGGTGAGATTTGCCATGGACAAGCAGAGCCCATGCTCCTGAGGAAGGGAGGCAGCTCAGAGCCAGTCGGCTCAGACTCCAATGGCATCTGAAAGGGGTAAGGATGGCATCTGGCACCTAAGTGGGCGACGCACCAGAAGCAGTCCAGCACTCTGCCACAGCCCACACCCAGATCCACACTGACGACTGCTCCAGCCAGCCCCTCCTGACTTAGAGGCAAGGGTACTGGTGCTGGGAGAAGGCAGAACACAGTCGGAGGGACCTGACCCAGCTCAGACCTGACCCTCGGGACTTCCGCTCGGCAGCCTGGGATCTGACTTTGCCCCCAATGGAGTAGAGTTGGCCACTAAGGATCGGGGAAGCCCCGGCTCACACCTGGCTCTTGCTCTAGCCACTCCATCTCAAGTCCCTCTTCCTAACAAGTGACAGCTGCCAGTTCACTCTGGGGAAAGACATGACTCATGCTTGCGACAGAGCCAGTTCTCCCACCAAAGCCAATGGGCACACACAGACTATACAAGGATGCTTCCACATAAGGATACCCCTTCAAGACCATAACCGGCAACTGTTCCAGCTAATTTAAAGAGGTGGAGAAAGAGTAAATAACTTGCTACTAAAAACCAATGGGCCAATGAAGAAACCAAAGAAGAAATCAGGAGATACCTCAAGACAAATGAAAATGAAAACACAACTTTCCAAAATCTACAGGATGCAGCAAAAGGAGTTCTAAGAGGTAAGTTTATGTGATACGGGTCTACCTCAAGATATAAGAAAAATCTCAAATAAACCACCTAACCTACTATCTAAAGGAATTAGAAAAGAAGAACAGGCAAAGTCTAAAGTCAGCAGAAGGAAGGAAATAATAAAGATCAGAGAGGAAATAAAATAGAAAGCCAAAATACAATGGAGCAGATCAATGACATCAAAGGCTGGTCTTTCTAAAAGGTAAAATTGATAAACCTTTAGAAAGACTCATCAAGGAAAAAAGAGAGAAGATCCAAATAAAATAAGAAGTAAAGAGAAATAACAACTGATATGGTGGAGATATTTAAGCAAATCAGAACAGAATACTACAGCTATATGCCAACAAATTGGACAATATAGAAGAAATTAACACATTTCTAGAAACATAAAACCTTCCAAAACTGAAGCAAAGAAACAGATAATCTGAACAGATCACTAGTAGTGAAAATGAATTTGCAATTAACAACAAACAAACAAAAAAACCACCCAGACCAAACAAAACAAAAACTCCCAGCAAACAAACTCCAGAACTAGATAACTTCACAAGGGAATTCCACTGAACATATAATGAAGATATAATATATATTCTTCTCAAACTATCCCAAACAATTGAAGAGGAGAAAAAAGGTCCCTGCCTTTGAAGTGTAATACAAAGCTACAGTAATCAGAGCAGTGCAGTGACAGCACAAAAACAGATGAATGAAACAGAACACACAGCCCAGAAATAAACCCATGCACTTATGGGGGTCCTTTTTATGGTATTCTGAATCTTTATAAATGAGTGTTTAATGAGAAAAATGAAGCTTTCCTTTGAAATATATTTAAAGACATCTTTCCTGGCTAATATTAATACATCTTCTCCAGAATATTTATCACAATGCTTTAATTTCAGCATTTTCAACAAAACTGACTAAAACCAAGGTTATTAAAAAACTGAAGCCTCAATCTGAAACCATCTATGACAAAGGAGGCAAGAATATACAATGAGGAATAGACATTCTCTTCACCGAGTGGAGATGGGAAAACTGAACAGCAGCTTATAAAAGAATGAAATTAGAACCATACACAAAACACAACCTCAAAATGGTTTAAAGACTTTAACACAAAACATGAGACCATGAAACTCTTGGAAGGGAACATAGGCAGAACACTCTTTAACATAAATATAGCAATATTTTTTTGGCTCAATCTTCTCAGGGAAAGGAAACATTAGCAAAAATAAACAAATGGAACCTAACTAAAGTTAAAAGCTTTTGCACAGCAAAGGAAATGATCCAAAAAAAAAAAAAAAAGACAACCCATGGAATGGGAGAAAATATTTTCAAATGATATGACTGAAATGGGATTAATATCCAAAATACTAAATAGCTCACACAACTCACTATTTTAAAAAGTTTAAAAATTGGCAGAAGATATGAATAGACATTTGTCCAAAAAAGATATACAGATGGCCAACAGGCACATGAAAAGATGTTCAACATCACTAACTGTCAGAGGAACACAAATCAAAAACACAATGAGATATTACTTCACACCTGTCAGAGTGCCTACCATCCAAAAGCGTACAAATAACAAATCCGGTGAGGGTGTTGAGAAAAGAGGACCTAGGGCACTGTTGGTGAAAATGTAAACTGGTGCAGCCACTATGCAAAACATTACGGAGATACCTCAAACACTAAAAACAGAACTAACCTATGAGCCAGCAATTTCACTCCTGGGCATGTGTCTGAAGAGAACAAAAACACTTTTTGGAAAAGACACATGCACCTCAGTGTTTGCAGCAGCATTATTTACAATAGCCAAGATACAGAAGCAAACTTAGTTGCTGTCACCAACAGATGAAGGGATTAAAAAGGATGTGAATACATACGTACACACATACATACTGTGAAATATTAGCCATAAAAAGAATGAAATCCTGCCATTTGCAACAACATAGATAAATCACTAAGCATAGTGGGTATTATGCTTAGTGAGATAAGCTGGACAGAGAAAAACAAATACTCTACGTTATCACCTAACGTGTTAAATCTAAAAAATAAAAGATATGTATATAACAAAACAGAAACAGACTCACAGATACAGAGAACAAACTAGTGTTTTCCACTGGGAAGTGGGAGGCAGAAGAGGCAAGAAAATGATACAGGATTAACAGATACAAAATATTGTGTACAAAGTAAATGAGCCACAAAGGATATATTGTATAGCACAGGGATACGTATAGCCATTATTTTGTAGTTACTTCAAATGGAGTCGAATATACATAAATACTGAATCACTATGTTGTACACCTGTAATGCAATCTTGTAAATCAAGTACACCTCAATAAAAAGTATTAAATTAACAATGATAGTAATAATACTAATAAAAATTTTAAAAGATTAAATACCTATATTGGTATTAAGAATTCATTTATTTGTATATTAAAATGTAATGATTTTCTTATAGCTATTAGGGCTTCAAACATCCAGTTAGATCTAAGATTTCAATTTGATGGTTTTTTACATTTTTTATACCAAGAATTCTTCTCTAGGACTACTGACCTACATTTCTATTGCCTTCTTATTATGTTATATAAGGCCTTCCAGGTGGCACAGTGCTGAAGAATCTGTCTGCTAATACAGGTGACACAAGAGACATGGGTTTGATCCCTGGGTCGGGAAGATTCCCAGGAGAAGGAAACGGAAACCAACTCTAATATTCTTGCCTGGAAAACTCCGTGGGCAGAGAAGCATGGTGGACTACAGTTATTGGGTCACAAAGAGTTGGATATGACTGAGCACACATACACAAAAATCAAACTCATAAAGAAAAATGCACAAGTATACATTAGTTCAGTTTAGTTGCTCAGTTGTGTCCGACTCTTTGTGACCCATGGACTGCAGCATGCCAGGCTTCCATGTCCATCACCAACTCCCAAGGCTGGCTCAAGCTAATGTCCATTGAGTCAGTGATGCCATCCAACCATCTCATCCTCTGTCGTCCCCTTTTCCTCCTGCCTTCAATCTTTCCCAGCATCAGGGTCTCTTCCAATGAGTCAGTTCTTTGCATCAGATGGCCAAAGTGTTGGAGTTTCAGCTTCAGCATCAGTCCTTCCAATGAATATTCAGGACTGATTTCCTTGAGGATGGACTGGCTGGATCTCTTTGCAGTCCATGGGACTCTCAAGAGTCTTCTCCAACACCACAGTTCAAAAGCATCAATTCTTCGGCACTCAGCTTTCTTTAGAGTCCAACTCTCACATCCATACATGACTACTGGAAAAACCATAGCTTTGCCTAGATGGACCTTTGTCATCAAGCACACATAAAACATACATACAGTATATATGTATACAAGTATACAAAAATATCTTAAATCTTTAACAGCCAGCAGCACCTTCCTTTATTCTATTCAGAATATACCTTCTATTCTTCACCTATTGACCTTAGTCTTTCCCAACACAAGCTGCAACTAAGTGCAAAGACCCTCAGCAGAAGCCATAACTACCCCACTGTGAACTCTGCTAAGCTGGTTGGTGAGGTAACCCTTATGCTGTCAGAACTTTTTAATGGGAATTCTTTTACCATTGATTGTACTTGGTCCATAATATCTTTATGATATGACTATTAGAACAATTAAAAGATAAATCTATGCTGCCATTCTCAGTTGCAATGAAATGATACAGCACTTCTATAGGCAATTATGTGCTTAGCGGGCTAAAGGATTTGAACTCTCCTTTCTAATGGATGTTTCCCATGGTGTTGTTTTTCAAAGATGCTTGAGGATATACTAATAAAGCTGAGAGAATTATATGTAAAGGACTTACAAAAAGAGATAGAAAGCACAAAAAAATTAAAAAGTAGAAATATAAAACATATCAACATCTTAACACAGCAGAATACTTTATTACTAGAGCTTCTTTACTGCTGAACAATAAACACTTCAATTTAATAGGGAGGGACTGCCTGCTCTCCCTTTATTTTCCCCCTCCTTCTCCTTTGTTACCCTCCATTAGCTGTGCTACCTCTCTTGATGGATTAAGCTGACTTCCCTGAGTGGTTTACTGAGAAAGAACTCATCCACTTAAGCTCTATATTTATGATATATAATCTTATTTCAACAAATGTCTCCTTTAATTTGCTTCTATTGGGAATTTGAATCATTGTGTAATTATCAAGCACTTGGTTTAAATTTTTCAAGAATACGAACTGGTTACAAAAACTTACAATTAAAGGTGTCAGAGAATGCAGTGTGTTCAAACTCTTATTTTTGAATTAGTTACCAGGGAAGGTAATGTATAAAATACCCACCCGTGCTCACACATCTTTAATTCTTTTGAAATCAAAATTTCTTGATTTAATTTTATGCCACAGCTGTGTAAATATTTTTTCATTAAAATTCAAATCAAGATTTTAAGCAGAACTGATTATTCTTTGTCATTATGAGCAGAGACATAATTTTTTATGAAAATAATACAAAATTATGAATAAATCATTGGATACAAAAGGGAATTTAGGATGAGAAAAATAATAAACAGAAATCATAAATTATGTAAAGCTAACAAATATATAAATTAGAAAAATAATATTATATATTCATGAACTATTTGACCCACCTCCCTAAAACTTTTTACAATTTTGGCTATATAATGTTTGCCTACCTCTTCTATGCTACTTCTAAAATGTTATTTTTTTATAAACAGATATAGAGATCATTTTATTGCTCCTCTAGGATAATGATGACTTTTTTTTCTGACAATATGGAAAAAGTAGTCATGCACGGATGTGAGAGTTGGACCATAAAGAATGTTGAGTGCCAAAGAATTGATGCTTTCAAATAGTGCTGAAGAAGACTCTTGAGAGTCCCTTGGACTGCAAGGAGATCAAAGCACTCCATCCTAAAGGAAATCAGTCCTGAATATTCATTGGAAGGACTGATACTGAACCTGAAACTCTAACATTTTGGACACCTGATGTGAAAAGCTGACTCATTGGAAAAGATCCTGATGACAGGAAAAATTAAGGGCAGGAGGAGAAGGGGGTGACAGAGGATGAGACGGTTGGATGGCATCACCAACTCAATGGACATGGGTTTGAGCAAGCTCTGGGAGACAGTGGAGGACAGAGGAGCTTGGCTTGCTGCAGTCCATGAGGTTGCAAAGAGTCAGACACAACAAAATGGAAAAAGTGCTTTTTTTTTTTTCCCCAGCTTCACTTATTATTGGAACCACCACGCAAACTTTTAGGACTGTTGTCATTTGTGGGGAAATGTCTATCACATGTCTTTCAAGTATATATGTTATAAAGACAGGAATTCTAACACTTTATACACAATTCCTGTGAAAAGTTACCAAAGAAGCATGAAACGACATGCTCAGAGCTCAGTGTGTGTGTGTGTTGGGGAGGGGTGGTGGTGAGAAAACATTTGCATGAGTGGAACCTGATGGATAATGAAGTGATGGAGCCAGGAGTGAGAACAGTGCATTTCAGGTGAAGAAGACAAGAGCCATCAACTGCAGAATCTTGGCAAAGCCAAGTGCTAGTGTCATGGCTCTGTATGGAAAATGGAAGAAGTTAAGAAGAGAGCCACAGACCACATTCTACTCTAAGAATTTGTGTTTTATTGCTAGGCTAGAAGCTCTTGCTTTTTTTCTGTATTCCAACACTTGTGGCAAATACAGTTGGACATACCGTGAAGAATCCAGTTCTTTCATTTTATTCACTTATTTCTGACAGTGCCACGTCTTTGTCGCCGCACGCACCTCCTCTAGCTGCTAGGTGCGGGCTCCTCACTGTGGTGGCTTCTCTCGCTGCAGAGCACTGGCTCTGAAACACGGGCTCAGCAGTGGTGCGCGTGGCCTCCGCTGCCCCGCAGCCCGTGGGCTCTTCCCAGACTAGGGATCGGACTGGTGTCCCCTGCACTGGCAGGCAGATTCTCACCCCCCGGACCACCAGGGAAGTCCAGAACCTGGTTACTTTAATAGCTTTGAGGTCAGAAGCAATTACAACCACTAGTTGTAGAGCTCCCTCATTCTTTCCCACTCATGGCAGCAAAGGAATGAGACCAACGGTATTATAAGCCCTTCCTCTACTGGGTATGCGGCGGGGGCCACACACAGTAACGCACAGGGCTCCACAAGGCCACGTGCCAAAGGCCACCAGGCACCTGTGTTTATATAGCCTCCAAGCTAACAATGGCTTTTTAATTTTTAAATGGTCAAAAGAAAAATCAAAAGAATACTTGGTGATATATAAATAGTATAGGAAATTCAAATTTAAGTGTTCATAAACAAGGTTTTATTGGAGCACAGAAACAGCCATTCATTTATGTGCTGTATACATGAATACTATGTTGATAAAAGGAGATAAGACAGATTTTAAAAATTATATCTTGGGCTTTTTTTCTGCCTCAAAATCAAGAATGGAGGCTGGAGAGAGCGAAAGCCTGACATGCTTCCAAGCTTCCACATGGTACCTCTACCCATGACGTGACTCCAAGACTCCAGCCAGGCTGCTCTGCCACCTTGCTGCTAAAATGTGCCAAGCTCTTCCCCATTCAGTATCTTTGCATGACTTGTTCCCTCTGCCCAGAACATGTTTTCCCTCCCTATTTGCACGGATAATTGCTTCTGTTTTTAACTTCTTATTTTATATTGGAGTACAGCTGATTAACAATGCTGAGATAGTTTCAGGTAAACAGGAAAGGAACTCAGACATACATACACATGGATCCACTCTCCCCCAAACTCCCCTCCCATCCAGGCTGCCACATAACATGGGGCAGAGTTCCTGCGCTCTACAATAAGACCTTGTTGGTTATCCATTTTCAATATAACAGTGTGTACATGTCCATCCCAAATTCCCTAACTGTCCCTTTCTGCCACCCTACCCTCCATTAACTGTAAGTTCTTTCATATCATTTCTTTTGATATTCCACGTATAAGGGATACTATACAATATTTCTCCTTCTCTGTCTGACTTACTTCACTCAGTATGACAGTCTCTAGGTCCATGCATGCTGCTGCAAATGGCATTATTTCATTCTTTTTAATAGCTGAGTAATATTCCATTGTAATTGTTTCTTGTTATTCAGGGGGTCAACGCAAATGGCTCCATTGAGAAATGTCTTTCCCAGCACCATATGCAAGGCAGGTTCCTCCTTATTATCCAGGTCCCACGTCTCACTCCTTTCCCTAGTCTGTTTCCTTCATTACACTCAAAGGATGCTCATCTGTCTTTGCTTTTGGGGGTTGTATCTCAGCCAAATAAAAGACCTCTACGATCAGGGACAAGGTTGTGGCCAGCATCTTGTCCCCAGGGCACAGAAGGGTATGTAGGTGAGGGTGGGGGATGGATTGTACCTTTATAATGGAGAAAACTGGAAAGCAGAACCTTAGTCATGTGATTAAATTAGCATCATCAGTGATAAGGCACCTGATAGCATATAGTCTTGACATGATATGACAAGAATGCCACTTGGCCTCTGCAGTCTTCTTTCCCAAAACATGAGAATAATCCAAATTGAGGGACATTCTACAAAATACCTCATATGCCTCAAAACTGTCAAGGTCAAGAAAAACAGGGACAGTCTGAAAAACTGTCATATCCCAGAGGAGGCTAGGGAAACACAGCAACTATTGACACATGTAATGTGGTAACCTAAATGGGATCCTAAAACAGAAAAAGGAAATTAGGGGAAAACTAGTAAAATCAAAATGAAGTTTGGTTAATAGTAACGTACTACTGTGGGTTTCTTAGCTGTGACAAAGGTACCATAGTAATGTAAGATGTTAACAACAGGGAAACCAGGTGAGGAATATGTAGCAAGAAGTCTTTAACATCTTCACAAGTTTTCCATAAATATAAAACTCCTCTAAAATTAAGTTTAATAAAAGTAAAAAGAAGAACAGCATCTCCTTGGGACCATATACAGAATTAATCTTTTTAAGTGGAAGACCCATGGTATTTTGGGTTTTCCCCATATGAGGAAAAAAGAACCTAAATATATTTAATAAATTTATCTTGGAATCAACACTAGCCATCTAGAATTGTGGACTAGAATGTGAAATGTCAGTTAAAGTTCGACCTTGAATAACTTGGGAAGCCAATCAGTTAAAGATTAATTAAACTAGATGTGAAGGTATTTGAAAACTGACGTACGCACTCCATGGCAAAGGAACTCAAAATGACATTTATCTAAGTTACTAAATTTGGAGTAATGGTGGGGAGAGTGGAATGCAGAGGGGGAAAAAAAGAATTCCCTGGGGAAGGGGCAAGACTTTCTCTCAATCAGAGGAGGAGATATCAAGTTCAATGTCACTTCCCTGGGAAGGTTTCCTGGTCAACCAGACTAGGCTAGGTCCCCTAACTCCAACACTTCTCATATGACTTCCTCCAACTGTAATTTATTTACTTGTAAAAGTAATCATCGCTGTCATCTTTCTCAGAACAAGAATTTGCTCTTTCACTTTTAAGACACAGTTTAAATGAGTCAGAGGGGCTATCACAACTTATCAGCCCACCCAGACCTGAGTGCAGCAGGATTAGGTCATCATAGTCTCCAGCCAAGATGCAATGCAATTCAACTGATTAGTGTTTTTTTAATCACTGAAGTGAATTTTATTTATTTTTGTAAAGTTACCATAGGTTTTTTAAAAAAATTATTGGAGGATAATGGCTTTACAATGTTGTGTTGATTTCTGCCATACAATAACGTGAGTCAGCTGTAGGTATACATATATCCCCTCCTCCCTCGTGAGCGTCCCTCCTACCCGCCTCCACATCCCACCACTGTAGGTCGTCACACAGCACTGGGCTGAGCTTCCCGGGCTATCCTCTGCTTCCTATCTAGCTATTCCTAGCTACCTCTTTTACACACGGTCATGTATATATGTCAATGTGGCTCTCTCAGATTATCCCACTTTCTCCTCCCCTGCTGTGTCCACAAGCCTACATCCTGTTGGGATGGTATGGTGCAGGATAACTACATCTTTCGACTAAAATAGGTATTAATTAGATCCATCACCTCTCATATTGAAGTAATACCTGCATTTGACACATTTCATGTGACATGTACCCAATTTCCCCAGAAAGACACTGTTACAAGATGTAAATAACCCAATAAGTGGTTATCCCACCTGCAGAAGTATAAAATAGAATGCAAAGGTTATTATTTATCTACTTGACATGAACCTTCTTTCAGTAATCAAAAAATAAAACATTGTTCTCCTTCTTCCCCAAGTCTCTGGGTAACAGTTTGGTTCAATCTCAATAGAAAATGTAGACAGACTTTAACATTTTAAAATATGGTGCAATTAAACAAACAATCCCACCCTCCTTAATTTTAGCTTCTAATTTCCTCCATTTAGTAATAAAGGTTTGAGATTCCTTAGGACAGGGAGCTTGAGGCAAAGAGCGCCAGTTCACTCTCAAGTGGCAGCTCCTTTAGCCGCAGAGTCCGGGAGGAATTACAGGGTTATGACCCAGCCTGGGCCCCGGGGCAGGTGCAGAGGGGCAGCGAGCCCCGCACCCAGCTCACGCTCTGACCAGGGGGAGAGCTGCCCCTTCTCATGCGGACTTCCCTCACGGAACGTTACAAGGCCTCAACTCGCGTTTGGAAAGTCATTCAGAGCCCCTGAGAACCATCTGCACTGTCAAAACCTTTGGAAAGAGGGCCGTGAATAAAGCCAGCATTGGTGCTTCTGACAGGATGACGACAGATGAGCAGAACTACGCGTGTGCCCTGCTCTGCTCAGCCTCTCTGTCGTGTCCGACTCCTTGTGACCCCGTGGGCTGGAGCCCGCCAGGCTCCTCTGTCCATGGAGTTCTCCAGGCAAGAAGACTGCAGTGGGCTGCCATGCCCTCCTCCAGGGGATCTTTCCAACCCAGGGACCAAACCTGGGTCTCCTGCACTTCAGGCAGATTCTTTACCACTGAGGCACTGGGAAAGCCCTGAGCAGAACCATTACTGAGCACAAGTGGGTTCTGCTGCCTTCCTCTTTTTCAGCACTATGAGGGCACCAGAAATCTCCTCCCAGACCTGCAAGCCTATGTGTCCACTGAAAAAACACACCTGAAGCAGTGCCCTTCACCTTTTTACGGGTCCAAAAGAGGAACTTGTCAGAATGCAGATTCTGATCCCCTAGGTCTGGGTGGAGCTCTGAGATCCTGCATTTCTAACAAAGCTTCTCAGCAGTGCTAATGTTGTTGTTCGCAAGACCAGAAAGTGAAGAGCAGGAATCTAAAGGAAACTAATTCTTTTTTAATTCTAATCTAAAGGAAAGCAATTCTGTGTTGAAAGGAGTTTTATAACTAAGATTAATTCTCTAAATATATATTCAGCATCCATCCAAGGGAACCACAAAGAAACAATAGACTAGTAAGTTAGATTAAATGCTAAACACAACCTGAATTTAACACACAGGGATGCATTACTAACTCAGAAAGGTTTCACATTAATTAACCTAATAGGTAATTTTATTTAGCCATGGTTCACTGAAATATACCATTATGCAATTAAAGCCAGTGCAAGCTGATGCACAAGGTGGCCATTTATTTATCTCTTCTCTGCTGGAATATGTTATATAATTGCAAACTAGAACAAAAAGGTTTCTTTCCCTATGTGTTTAGCTTCTAAAAGATGAAAGACTTTTTGTAAAAAATAGTTTTTGCTTAAACTTGCAAGAAAATTTATGCCACATAACAAATGTGATCTTTTCATGTTGGCATTTGCAGTATTTGAAAAGTGAAAGATTAAAAAATTACAGCCCACGTGCCCTTGGTGACTACTGAAGGAACTGAATTGATTAAACTGTCACTCATCATTTACTGCGGTTAGTGCTTCATTAGGTACAGATAGGCACAATACATCTTAGTCAAATACTTCTATGGACTACTTAGCTCTCAGGGAATGAAAACAAAACCAATCCAAACACTAGGCTGTGGATAAAAGCCCATCTCAGAGAACCTTCAGTTCAAAACAACCGACTTTTTCTATATGGGGAAACCTTAAGATTTACTTTTCAAACTAGGAAGCAAAATTTTATCTCTAAGAATGATACTTACAAAAATTAAATAAAAGCAAAGAATGAAGTGTGTGAACTAAGGTAGTTCAATGAAGCCAAGGCCCAGGGTGGCCTGCTGCTGACCAGAGAGGAGAGATCAGGCAATGGTCCAGACTGAAAGGGACCACTGCACTAACACTGACCAGAAAGATCTAGAAGCCTGGCCACCTTGAAGTACCAACTGGCAACACTGTTCATGAAGTTATAATGAGGATTTTTGCTCACACATTTTAATATGCATATTTCTATGTCAATAATATTTTAGTGTGTGTATTCCGGTACACATATATGCATTTTAGTGTATGTGGATGTGAGTATATACATACTTTTTATATATTTGTATATAAATATATGTAATATATGTATTAAATATAATATAGAGATGTATACTTAAAATATATACATACATATATATATTTTTTTAAATTGAAGTACAATCTCTTTACAATGTTTTGCTGGTTTCTGATGTACAATGAAGTGAGTCAGCTGTAGTTTACGTACAAGCCTACTCCCTTGAATCTTCCTCCCACCCCGCCATCCCAGGCCTCCAGACCATCACGGAGCACTGAGCTGACCCCCCATGCCATACGGCAGCGTCCCTCTAGCTTTCTATTTCACACATGGTAATGCATGCATGCCAATCCCACTCTCTCAATTCGTCCCCCCTTCCCCTTCCTCGACCCCTGTGTCCACCTCTATGTCTGCCTCTCTGTTCCCGACCTGGAAATAGGTTTCATCTGTACTATTTTCTGAATGCCATATCATGCATTAATATAAGATAGTTGTTTTTCTCTTTCTGACTTACTTCACTCTGTATGATGGTCTCTAGGTCCATCCGCTTCTCTACAAATGACCCACTTTTGTTCCTTTCTATGGCTGAGTAATCACAAAGCTGTATTTTTGCTTTCTGGTCCAGTTACCTCAGCCAGAAATCCAGGGATCATCTAAAACCCTTGCCCTTCCCTTATCACTCTCATTGAATCAAGTTCTCACCCCCCAACTATTTCTAAATATTCCTCCACTCTGGTTTCCACCCACTTTCCCCCTCTCTCCGTTTTTTCCCTTTTCTCTATCTGCTTCTTAAACTGTCCCTCCTCCCTACCCACAAACACCAGCGGCTTCACTTCTTGGTGGGGTATTTTTGTTCATGACCTGGCCAATGTGTCCTCAGCTCTACTTCTGTCAATGGCTTATTACACCATTTTTCCTTCTGATCTTGAAAGCATGGAAGGATCTTTGTCATCTTTATAAGCCCCAGGACCTAACCTGGTGCCTGACACAGAATAAGTGTTCAATAAATATCTTTCAAATAAATGAACTGATGAATGAATTAAACAAACTATTCTGAGGAGGGAACAGAAGCAACTGAAATAGAGATAGGAATTTGATTTAGAACCAATATCACGATATAAAATTAAACAGAAAAAAATCAGTTCAGTTACACCAAAATATCTAAACCCAAATTTCATTTATGTCACTCCAAAGGAATTCCAACCGTCTTCATGGAAACCTCTGGTTCGGCAGTACAATTTATTTGATTGCTAAAATTTAGGGACAGAGGGGCTTTAGAGAATTCTTAAGACAATGATTTGATTTTTACATGTAAATAAACCGTATTGCATGTTTAAATGTCAACCCCAGAACCTGAAAATGTGACTCAGAGTCCTGGGTCAGTGAACATTAAGCCACACTGCCTTCTCCAATTAGAACATGTTTTTTTGTTTGTTTGTTTTTATTTATTTATTTATTTATTTTTTCAGTGGGTTTTGTCATACATGGATATGAATCAGCCATAGATTTACACGTATTCCCCATCCCGATCCCCCCTTCCTCCTCCCTCTCCACCCGATTCCTCTGGGTCTTCCCAGTGCACCAGGCCCGAGCACTTGTCTCATGCATCCCACCTGGGCTGGTGACCTGTTTCACCATAGATAATATACATGCTGTAGAACATGTTTTTATGCGCTCGATCTGGTCAGATTAAAAAAGAAGAAACAGAGACGGCAAATTCGTTCTCAAGCCCGGTAACAAATGCTGAGAAGGATAAAGATAAAATCAAAAGGAAAGCCTCCAAAATTAAGGTCTGGGCAGAAAATAACAAGAAAACTACCCTTAAAAACTGAAGTCTATCACTGTTGATAGTGTACAGAAAATAAGATGGGGGTTCAAGAATACTTGAAAGTTGAAAACAGGAGTCCACAGACAAGGAAAACTCCAGAGATTAACTCTTAAAATAAGAGCCACAGGCTACACAGGTAACTGGGAATATTCAGGCTAGTTATATCTAGAAACCAGTAACAATCAATACAAAAATGTAAATGAGAAAGGCCCTTACTGAGGACTACAATAGGGGGAAAAAATGTAAAACTCAACATATTGCATCGAATAGCTGAGAAATATTATTTCTTATACTATGGAACCATATAGGAAGACAGAGGTTCCATTTGATTAGTCATTTAAAATTCTACCACTGAAAGCACGTCTCCAAGGAATAACTGTAGACCAGGCAGGAAAAGAAAAAGCCAATTAATAAGCCTCACACATCTTTAATTTCTGTTTATATGACAGCTGAGGCAGAACAAGGAAGTCATAAGATTTCTCCCTCCAAATGTATTTATCATCCTGAATAATGTGGGGAATTAGGAAAAAATTATTTGTGGGCAATTATCTTAAAGATCAAAGCAAATGACACATTCAAGCAATCTTTTTAGAGAAACTATATCTAGCAAATCACAAGGACAAATCACTGCTGAAATCGTCATGTAAACTGCTCCCCTGAAAGAATTCTGAACTTTAATTTACAGAGTGTTAAGTTGATATATTTAGTTCTAGTTATCAAATGGATGGCACAGCTGGACTTGGACAGTCGATGGTTAAGAACGCTGGAATGAGCACCACTTAGATATACAACTAGATGGATGATATTTGACAATGAAATGATTGATAACCATCTGCCATGACAACCATCTTAGATGATATATGGAAGACCCAAAGACAAAAACCTTCCCACTATAAATCCTCATTGTCTGATTTTTGGTGAAGTCTGTGGGCTTCTCGGAATATACTCAAGGACCACTTGGCCTGGAATGTGACTGTACAGATCAGACGCTGCATACAATGTGGATGGTGTCCCCTGGAGTGGTTATCATGCTTAGTACCGGGGGGTACTGCTTGAGGGCAGGGACCGGGTCTTTTTCACTCTTGAACCTCTGGACATTCTGTAAGGTTTTGTTAAATGAATGAATGACTAAAGATCATCATGCTGTGTAAGGGAGATCTTTATGGAAAGGGGGCTACTCTGGGGGGATTCTAGAAGCTCTTTTTCCCTCTGTGCCCCCACCAACCAGCTACTATGAACAGAACAACCAAGAATCTTCAGATTTGGGAGGCAGGGGTATAAAATGGCCACAAAACTAAAATAAAATTATGGATTGATATCATTAGGTAGCTAAAATTCTGAAACAGCTTCTAAATTAAACATGCCAGGATTAAATATGACAGACAAAAATGTATATAGTTGATCTAATAAAGGTTTTCAATTTGTTGAGTCTACGTTAGGCTATGAATATATTCTGTCTCCAGAAGCAAACATGGTGAAAGCTAGCTATCCAGGAAGAACCACTGAATTATCAATGAGAGAGAACAGAAACGGTCTGCCAAGCTCTGCAGACAAGGCAATTATGTGAACGTCTCATTCTTAGAATTGTGCTGTCTCACATGGAAATACAGAGAAATATAAAATGCCGTAGCAAAAGATGAACGATCCACATGTGTAGAGGAAAACAGGAAGCTACTCAGATTTGGTCCTCAGTAATGACTAAGTCCCTTAGACTGCATTTGTCCCTTAGACAGACTATACTTAAGACGGATGGTAGTTAAGTTTTGTTTTATATTTTAATGGAATTTAAAGCAGGCTCTTTCTTGGCCACTGATAGTCTAGTTTAGTTAAGTTTGATTTTAATCCTTTTTCAATTATTGTACTATTTCTTTATTTCTCCAGTGATATATTTGATTAATAAGAATCTAAGTACATTACATTTGAAGAGCAAAACTAAAAGAGAAACACAAATATTCAAGTTTATCAATTACATAATATAGTCTAAAACCAAGAAAGCTGCCAGTATATTTAAACTACATTAATTCATACAGCAGAATACCAGTAAATGAAAATGTGATTTCTAACTAAAGTACATGCTAGATAAAGTAGCGCATTAATTCATGAATGTTATGACCACACGAAGTCCCCATTTTCGTCCTTCAATGAACAGTTCTGACACCTAAATCCCTTTTCCAACAATTAAGTTTATACAAGCTTCTAGCTTCTCTCCAATCACATTTCCATTCAATCATATCCTTCTTGTGCATGTAAGTTAACAGCCGACCTTTTTACCCTTATTGGATTAGAAAGTTTGTATCGACTGGAACACTTGCTGAGTTATTCTAGTTGTTTCTGCTTGTTTTAATAGTAAGCTCACGTTGGATTCACACATGCTGTTGATCCAAAGATCATACTTGTTGTAATCACTTCTCTCAATTCATGGAAAATTTTTATCTTTTAAAAAATCATCACTGCACTTTCTATTCCTTTCCATCATTAGCTTGTCAGAAAGTACACGGCTGTCTTTCCGTGTTTGTTTTCCTAACAAAGCTGTCATGACTGCATTCACAGTTAAATGGCAAGGATTACAAATTCCCACCACCACACGAAGATGCTGGCAGCCAAGAGGCTCCTGCCTGCCTTGCGCTGTTTGACTGGCTCCGACTCATCAACACTTGAAACTCAAATCTGCACCCAAGAAAAACCACAATTCTCTACAGGATGAGGACCCGAGCAGTCAACTGTCCATAAGTAAAGCTGTGGATATTAAATTAACAAGAGTAAGACAGTTGGTAAAATGTACACAAACCCTGCCGTCCTGCCCCCCAAAGTGAATGAAGTATCAGTTAAGGAATAACATTTTAAACAAGGATAAAATAGATGCAAGAGATGAGACACAGGAGACGCGGGTTCACATCTTTGGGTCACTAAGAATCCCTGGAGGAGGGCAGGGCAACCCACTCCAGTATTCTTGCCTGGAGAATCCCAAGGAGAGAGGAGCCTGGCAGTTACAGTCCATGGGGTCACAAACAGTTCGACACAATGGAAGTGACTGAGCACACGAAATAGATAAGGAGACACAAGAGGATGAGAGAATTTTTTTCAGCTGTGAACACAGGTGTGGCTATCTAGGTAGACCATAGGCAGTTATAACTCCCCAAGTGACAAGAGTATTCACGTACAGCAATCTACAAAAGGCCCAGGGCCTGGAGACTCAGTTGTAGAAAGTGTGACGTGAATCCACCTCTGGAAATAAGGTGGAGGACTGAAGTGTGTACAGAGCAATCAACCCACATGCCTTTTCTGACCATGTCTCCCCCAGTCCACCAGCAAGACACCCGGTGTTTATCATCTGGAGAAATTAAATCCAAAAAAGGCTCAAATTGAGGCTAAGTGGTGAGAGCAGGGTGAGGCAGAGCTGGAAACGGGGAAATTAAGTAAAAAACATGTTTAATTGATCTGCGTATCTACTGGCACCAACAGAAAAAGCCATAGTCAAATCTCACTTTTGGAGACTTCCCTGGTGGTTAAGTAGTCAAGACTGCACTCCCAGTGTGGGGGGCACAGTCCTTGGTCAGGGGGCTAAGATATCACTTGCCACACAGTGCAGCCAAAATAAATAGATAAATAAAATAAACAGCAAAGCTCATTATCAAGCAATTTCAGAATACCAGGGTTAGACAAAAGAACTTAATACTTTCCAGAGAGAAAGTATAATGAGGCACATAAATGATGGCAAATCTGAATGGAATCAGACTTTTCAGCAGCAAAACTAGAAGTTCTGAAGAAATTAAATAACACATTCAAAATTCTGAGGAGGGGGGGAACTCATTACATTCTCATCCAAAGTATTATCAGTCATGTGTGGGAGCTGAATAAAGACATTCTGAGAAAATCAAGAATTTGAAAACTTGCATCTTTCACATATTCTTTCTTAGGAAACTAAAGGGGGAAGACAAGGAATCCAGGGAACAGAGAATCTAGGATCAGTGAAGGTCAGAAGGAAAATGAATGGAACCCAGGACAGACTCTAATGAATTTACTACTTACAGAGGTGTAAGAGAATGAAGAAGACATATTGACACAGAGAGGCTAGTAATAGCAGGAAGTCATTACCTGCCTTATAATGAAAAGCCATTATTGACCCTAGGATCAAAAAGGTCAGGTGTCATTGAAATCTACCGACAGCTACAGGGGCTTCCCCAGTGGCTCGGCGGGTAAAGAATCCACCTGCAACGCAGGAGACAGAGGAGACATGGGTTCGATTCCTCGGTTAGGAAGATCCCTTGGAGAAGGAAGTGGCAACCCACTCCAGTATTCCTGCCTGGGACACACCATGGTCAGTGGAGCCTGGTGGGCTACAGTCCAGGGGGTCAGAGAGAGTTGGACATGTCTGGGCATGAACATGATTCACAGCGAGAGCCATGGAAGAGGTACTTTGTCACAGAAATTGCAGTTAGCCATTCCCAGAAATATGGTTTAAAGCAGGGAAGAAGTAAGGATGAATACCCAACCCTCTCACATGCCCTTTGCCTGAACTCAGCTGGACACCAGTAGCAAAGGCAGCTTGGAGGCGGTATCCGTTAGTGGTCAGCCGTCTAGGACATAGGTCAGGGCAGAAGGAGGTACAGAGCAGATATGGCAGAAGACAGAAAATAACAAACTAAGGACCTGTAACAACAGCAGAGAGTGTAAACAGAAGTCCTAAAATGAGAGCTATTCAGCTGTACTAAGGCAAAAAATCACACAGACAAGAGAGGAAGGTCTTAAGGCAAAGGGTGGGAAAGGGAGATGTCAAGACAACTAAATGGGACTGACAAATTTGCTGATGCGTTTGACCATCTGGAAAATATTTTTCATGTGTAACTGACACATCTTTTATGCCTATAAATAACAGCAGGGACAAAGACAATGAAACTAAAAAAAATCAGAGACAATTACAAAGTTCAAGAAGAGCAAAACATCGTACAAGAAAGGATACATAATCATGAATACTACATGACTTCACCATGAACAATATTTACATATTAATATTTCAAAATGTGATATAAATTCTATATTGACACAATGAGATGATGGTGGAGTGAGGGAAGGTTGATGGAAGAAAGTTAAATCTCTGTCTACTATACACCTACTTAGTAGACATGTCTAAAAGAGTAAATGAATGGGTAGCAATATAATTATTTAAGACATATGGAGACAGATATTAAAAGAGTTGAAAGTAGTAGTTGCTTCTGAGAAACAGGATCAGAGGGTGAGCAGGAGTGGGGCAAGAGATGGCTGCTCATTGTTATCATGGCAACTATTAGTCACTGGTTATAACTGATGAACCGAGGGCAGGAGGAGAAGGCAACAGAGGATGAGATGGCTGGATGGCATCACCAACTCAATGGACACGAATCTGAGCAAATTCTGGGAGATAGTGAAGGACAGGGAAGCCTGGCAGGCTATAGTCCATGGGGTTGCAAAGAGTTGGACAAGACTGAGCCACGGAACAACAGCAACTAATGTAGATTTAATTATCAAAGTGTTCTGATTTGGAAACTGAAGAGAAGGGTAGTTAAGGAACTTCGTCAACTGTGTTCACACAATTAAGGAGAGGCAGAGTCAGAACCTAATTTGGGCTTTTAATGTGTTTTCTGCTATAACACGGCCTCCTTAAACAGCAAACCACTGCTAGTTGCCAGAAACAGAGAATCAACTTGTAAATGAAAAAAAATGCACCACTTACAAAACATAAAAAGTACTAGTAAGCATTCAGTATTTTCCAAATGTTGAGCACTAACATATATTTACAACTTAAATGCATGGGTGCACACACAGACATACACATACAGAGCATCCTGGGCCAAATTTCTCTCAAGTCTCTAGGCACAGGCAGTATCTTAATCTCACTAAAACCAAACACAGCAGCTTCTAATTCTTTAATATATCCCATAGCACCTGTCCACAGCATACTTTAATAGACATGCAAAATATCCAGCTTGGCTGACACACCATTTTCAACATTTATGGAGTCGTATATTTCTTAAAGAAGTTCCCACTTACCCATCTCTTGCTATTCTCATCAACCAGTGAGGCAACTGAGTGTGCCAAGGGCAAATCTTAGTAACAGGAAAGTTAGTCATTGCAATTGGCTATTTAAGAGTCATCCAGTGACCACGCTAATGTACTGAGTTCTAATATAGTGAGTCCTCTGGTGCGTCTTGCATTTTATAGCGCTGTTTGAGCCTACACTCCTGCTGCCAGAGTAGTGTATATTTTGGAATTTTATGTCAGATCTTCCGTTTTCCCAGTTGTTCTTTCAGTCAGCCTAGTAGTGTGCACTTCCATTCGACTCTTTCCCTTTAGGTATCTCACACATGGCCTTAACACTTAATTTCCATCTGCAATACTGCTTTGTGAACTCGGAAATCAATAAAAACATCTGAGGTAAGCAAAAAAAAAAAAAAAAAAAAGTCATCCAAACACCAGTTGTGGGCAACCAATTACTTGGCCAACTTTGATGCAAATAGGGGAATTTTTATTTGTTTTTAAAATATTTAGTAGTGAAATATACATACAACGTCTCATTTTACATGTTATGATTCAGCTAACCCATTATATAAGTGACCAAATATATTCACTGAAAACACACATAGATTCTCTCTCTCACAGAAACGCACACTGATAAACAACGTGGGATGTAATAACCATAACCACGTAAACTTTTGAGAGGCTAAGAGAACTGGTTCCCATCAGCATTTGAAAACCATCACTAAAGACAGCACTTTGGCAGCCACTCCATACTCACAACAATCTCATATGAGAGATCTGTACTTTTGGAGATTATCTGTCATAAAGCAACGGAACAGAACTTTGCAGCCAGCTTTCCTTGGGTGTGAAGCAAGCACTCATGTGCACTGTCTCTTCTGACCACTAGTATTTAGCAAATTACTGCTCCAGCGCCATGAGTAAGATGACCACAAGTCACAATTGCTGATGCTGCTGCTAAGTCGCTTCAGTCGTGTCCGACTCTGTGCGACCCCACAGACGGCAGCCCACCAGGCTCCCCCGTCCCTGGGATTCCCCAGGCAAGAACACTGGGGTGGATTGCCATTTCCTTCTCCAATGCATGAAAGTGAGAAGTGAAAGTGAGGTTGCTCAGCTGTGCCGACTCCTTGCGACCCCATGGACCACAGCCTACGAGGCTCCTCCATCCATGGGACTGTCCAGACAAGAGTACTGGAGTGGGGTGCCATTGCCTTCTCCAAAGTCACAATTAAATCCCTGTTTTTTGTTTTTTGTTTTTTTTTTAGGCAACGTGCTGGACCTCAGTTTCGATGAGGAGACGGTAGTGAGTTCTCACTCATTAAATCCCTGTTTTATATACGCTGTCCTAGCAGAATTATTATTAACTCTGAAAGGTATCCTGGTATGGACAATATACGCTATGGTCATCCTACTTCTCAAGAATTTCAATAGTAAAAGTGGCTCAGAAACCATGGTTGCCACCAGCAGTTCAGCCTTCTCCTCCCTCCCGTCCCCAACACCCTCCTGACTACCTCTGTCTTCTGTTTCTGTGGCATTGCCCTGTCCATGGCAAGACCAGTAAGTCATTTGGATCATGTATTATTTAAGCAGCTCTCAAGAGCTCTCAAAGAGATGTTACTTTGCACAGTGACTAATTTGAATCCTCCTTGGTCTTATGATCTGATTAATTAGAAAATGTGTAAATAATGTGGACAGTTAGATGACTTTATGTAGCCCATGAAAAATTCTCATTTTTACCAGCATTCTTTTTCAAATGGATACATTCATTTTAGCAGAAGTGGTAAATGAGTATTGGTTAGGAGTTGGGAAAATACTTGCAAGTATAGATATTGGCCCCACGAGACTGTATACAATCCAATGAGTCAAGTCTTGAGTTTATTTCAAAAAACCTCCATTCTGAATAAAATTGAGAGCCAAGCCATCCACTTGGTTTGAAGCATGCAAAGGACCCAACATGACTCAGAGCATAACCTAACTTCTCAAAGAGGTATTTTACTGACTTGTGTTTTGGAATCACTTTGTTAGTAAAATGAAAAAAACAGTTGCTTATAAATCATCTTAGGAGACTATGTAATATGTTTCAGGGAGAAAAGGTTTTGGAGTGGGTTAGCTCTGAGTTGAATGCTGACTCTATTTACTAAATATATGACTTTTATTATTCTATTCAGTCTCTCTGGGTTTTACTTTCTTTCACTTTATCATGGAACAGTAGGTAAGTAATTAAAATGTATAAGAGGTATAGAAGATCTTATTTACAAAGCAGAGACAGAAAGGCAGAGAGCACAAACATAAAGATACAATGGGGAGGCGGGGCAGGGGATGAATTGGGAGATTGGGATTGACATATATACACTATTGATACTATGTATAAAATAGGTAACTAATGAAACCTGCTGGACAGCCGCAGGGAACTCTACTGGAGGCTCTGTGGGGACCTAAGTGGGAAGGAAATCCCAAAAAGAGGATATACATACACATGTAGCTTATTCACTTTGCCATACAGTAGAAACCAACACAACATTGTCAAGCAACCATACTCTAGTAAATGTTTATAAAAAAAAGAGTATTAGGACAAAATAAACACTGCAGATTTTTTTTTAATGTATAAAGGAGCTTAGAATACTATTTGGGTCCAAGAAAAGTATCTCTTATTATTATCTTTGTTATTACTAATGCTAAGACTCTATTATTATTATTACTACTACTTGCCAATTACTCAAGATATTACCTCACATGGAACACATTTCTTTTCTGGGTGGGCACTACAGGAAGATTCATTTATGATTCTTTCTCTTAAAACACTGGTCAGCAAACCTGAGTCCTTAGGAAACTTTATTACATAAATATCCTTTGTTCAGGAGAGATTCTTAAGGATGAGGGCAGAACTCTATATTGCCAATATGTATGGTAATTAGGCTTCTTTAATAAAATGCAATGCTAAATGGCCTTATAATACTCAATAAATAGGCAATTTCTTCTCTGATATATGCAAAATCAATTTTGATGCAGACATTTTTCTATATATCAAGATCAGTACGGAAATTTTTTTTCTAACCACCCAGCTGCTACAATGTTAAATAAATTGATTTTAATCCTAAATCAGAGATGTAATAGAGAAAGGGTGATTTAATATGCAATCTCATTACATTTGACAGGCTTATTTATAAACGACTCGCCCCACATTTTGACAAGCATAGTTAATATGTTAATTAGCTTTGAAAAAGATGATGAAAAGGAGAGACTGACATGCTACTGGGGAGCATGGAATTGACACAAGGTGGTACCACTATATACTGTGGCCTCTCCCAAAAGCAACATGATCTTGATGAGATATTTATTAGCTACAGATAATTTTGCCACCCTATGTTAAAAATTAATCCCTTAAAACAATCCCAAGTGACCTATTGCTTTAGAAAACAAATGCCACTCTAAACATATTTATGAGCTTCTATAAAGCAATATAAAGCTTATTTAGAGCAATGACCTCGACAGCTAGAGCAGAACTCCTTGACAAGGGAGGGACTACACAGATAAGCTCACTGGCACATCTATACTTCTCTTAATGTGGTTTTCAGTACTTGGTAAGCCTTTTTGGTTTAGAAGCTTAAAGATGATTTCCTATGCCTGGACTTAAACAAAGAATTATAAAATCCAAGAATTAAGGGAAGTCCAGACAAAGTCCAATTTGATTCCTCTGTTTAAATCCTCCTTCATGGAGGCAGTCAAGGAAACAAAAACTACCTTTCCTGATGAGTTCTCAAACTGCCCAGTATATCTATACATCACCCACATGCTGGAGACCTAGAGTGGTAAATCCAACGGGAGAGCTCTGATTTCCATCACTCGCTGCCAATGTCAATGCATAAGTGTCTTCATTAATATTTTTATTGCCTGAAGCTATTTAAACAGAACACTGGAAACTGTAACACTGTGTAGGGATCGTTAGTTTTTAGTCACTACCCTGCTGCCCCAGGATGGTAAATGAACTGTAAAACAGGCCTGAATCCACTGCCACCTGCCTCCCCACTGTTGTCAGTGGGTTAATATTTCCACTGCTCTGTGGTGCAGCTGAGCCAAGATTCAGCTACAGTCCCATTTCTAGATCTTTCAACACCCAGCATCAAGGTCACCAATGATGCAAAAGTCAGCGCCCTCTGAACGTTTCTCTGACTGGAAAAATACATACATTCTACCTGGAAAACAACAAAACGGCTGTTAGAAAACGGCTTGGAATGAAATCAGATTCAGAGTGAGAGGCATAGTACAGACACAACTCAGAAATGAACAGCCAATAAGTGTGGGAAAGTGCTCCAACATAACACATTTATTTTTTGTTTTTTTTGGCAAAGAATAATCTTGGCATGCAGACAAAAGGGCATTGGGGTCTACTATTCCATATCAGTTTTCCTCCCTTCCACTTAAATTACAATCTTCTTCTTAGGCTTCATTATGTCTCTGTTTAAAGCAAATTGGCAGAAAGCAACCAAACCTTCTTCCTTAAAAGGATGGATAACAACAGGCATACACATGTGAAAGAAAGGCTGGGGTTGGGGGCATTGGAAAGACACAGCCTGGACATCAAACACTACACCAGAAACAGACATATTAGCAAGTCATAATCCATGTAGTTCTTTGCTCTTTACAGAGCACTTTCAAAGCTTTGGGAAAAATTAGCCACTAGTGTGGAAAAAAATAGCTTCTCCCCATTCTAAGGGTAGAGCCTGAAGTGCCCTGCCAAGCAACTAAGACAAGACTGGCTCCAAGTCACAAATGTTTCCAAACTATGTTCTGTTAGCAGAGTCCTTGACTGACCTCACTGAAAGGCAATCTAGAATTTCTATTCTCAAAAAATGGAGAAAAACACTCCCTAACTCAAGAATATTAAGTAATGATTATGTGCATAGCCAACTTGCAACTTTAAAGGCAGGAAGGAGGAAGGGAATGAGACAGTAACTGATATTCAGATGGATGCATTCATTGACCTTTACTTCCAATCTTTTCCTTCATTAAAGCTAATGACCAAAATAGCTGTTTTGTTCAAGCCCCTGCTTAGCTTTGGGGGAAAAACAAACAAACAAACATCTAATTGTGTAAACAATTGTCAAAAAAACACAAAAAAAAGCCAGGAAGTTTGATGTAAAAAATGGATTAGCTCGGCTCCTTAATGATAGACGGTCATCTTTATTCTCAGTGTTTTAGAGTTTGCATTTACAATGGTATTAGATTTATTATAAGGCATTACAAAATCTATGGCAATAGATCTTAGGCTGTTTGGTGACCCAGATTCTTTTATAGCTCTATTGAAAGCTAGAGATCTACATCTCATAAAAATAAATATACCCATGTGTACACAAAATGTTGCATAGATTTTCAGTGGCTTCACAGACCCCCAAATCCCATGTCTAAGGGAGTTGCTGGAATCTAAATTAAGTAAACCTATACTGTTTGCCTTACATCACAAGAAACTTCATTGTTTTCTCCCCATAAAGTGTTTGGATCAGAAACATCAGGGAAGACAGCCAGGCCATATCACAGCCTAATTAACTAAAAGCTGAGATTGCCAAGGGTAGAGCGGTGAAGTAACTACATGGCAACAAGATAAATGGCACATGCTGCAGCTTTATTGAGGTCATAAACATTATGTGAACATGCAGCTGAATTCTCTATGTGGGGCATCATCATTCATGGAAGAGGATTCCTGCTATTAAAACACTATGTGCTATATGAACTGTTTTACTTTAAACACAACTATGAGTCTAGAAAAGGAATTTTTCTATTAATAAATAACATTTTTAACATTCACTATTAAGCCTTCCCTGGTAGCTAAAAAGAAGATTATTTCCTTATTTGAACTAGATCATACTAGACTGGAAACTCATTAAAGTTCATCATTAATAATAATCATACATTAAATCTCACTGGTCTTTGGGCCTCCTCTAACAGATTTTTAAGTTATGCTAAACCATTGTGCAGAACTGTGACTCTACTGGAATTAAACTTACTCTGACGTTTTTAAAAAAGTGATTGTTCTATTTCATCTTGAATAATTGGCACCAGCAGTTTTCACGGTTATACTATACCAAATTTAGTACCTTATAGTTATAGCAAAATGTTCAGACCATTTATCTGAATATTGCTGTGAATTTAAACATGCTTCTACTACTTCCAACTCATACTGCTGTTTGGAGATATATACTCCCTTGTTATAAAACAAAGTCACAAATTAAGACCGTAAGGGAGAAAATCACTGAACTGACAGCTAGAAAAATGTCTCTGCCCTTGTCCATCAAGAACCATTACCAGACACCATCTGTAAGAGAGCCCCTGATTAGGGAACATTCCCAATTATGTTTTCAGAAACTCCAGCGGTACTGCCACACACAGGCAAACGCTCCAGTACCATTAATCTTCATTCAGCCTGTTAGGATGTTTGTCTAGGCTTGACCCAGACCAAGCACTACGGATAAATTAGCCAGAGCAAAGCTCCATTTCTCACCACATGTCAAGGCAGGTGGAATATTCTGTCGAGCCCAAGAGGACATCTGGAGGTCTGTACCACAGGGTAACCACTTCATTGGAGTATGTGTGGCTAGGGACGGATTTTGCTCTTGCAAGACCTGTGGGTTACAGGGAACATAAAGAAGTTTAATAGACATTAATGGTCAAAGTAATTTAAATTTGGATGTTCACAGTTTTAAAAGGTCAAACGTGATACTATAATACAGAGTCACGAATGCAATGTCAAAGTTACACAAAAGGTTGGGGAAAGCATATTTTGGTCTACCTGTTTCAAATACATTCTAATAACCAATAAATCCTTTATATTTCCTAATAAAGCACTAAGAACCTAAAAAAAAATCCCAAAAGAGTAAACAAATGATTCATAAACTATTAGATATTATACAGAAGCTTAGAAATCTCCTGGCTTTCCAAAGATGGTTTCATGGTACTTTGCTTCTGACAGTTAAAAATAAGTATTATAAGAAAAAGTTCCAAGACTGAGTAACTCTGAGAAAAGATGGTTTAAAAAGTAAAACAGGTCTGTATACTGTGAGACTTCTCAGTGCCCTTAATTTTTTCTAACATGTATTATGAATCCGAAAGAAGAGAATATGACTCTTTTCTCAAAAGTTTTTTCCAAAATTTCTTTTGGTTTCAGTGTTCTATCAAACACTAAGAAATGCTTATTCAGGAGTGTCATTTGAAACACATAAATAAATAATTATAAAGGAATAGTTACTAAATCTGGTACACAGAGATGAGATATCATGTAATAAAATGAAAGTTTTCTAAGAAATTGGGAAAGTGGTCAAAATAATATATCAAGTGATAAATTATGCAGTTTGACCTCATAGTCATAAATACTTAGGCACTGGAAAAAGACTGTTAAAAAATATATTTCAATATCTTCAATGGTTAATTCTAAATATAGAAATATTTAGTTTTTAAAATTTAATACATTTTCTGAATTTTTCCCAAGTTTTATACAATGAAGATATAATTCCTTTAAAAATCACAAATTACAGATATTATTTTTAGGAAAAAAAAAAACTGTATGATAGCTCTCTATCTGTGTATGTTCTTTAGTGATGAGAGTAAAGTTTTATCTGTCACTGTGATGCTCTAAGCAAATAAACATTTTTAAAGTGAACCTACCATAATATATTCATTTTAATGTTTTGATTATTTAAGTTTTTATGTAATACTTAGGGACATTACCTTTTTTGTTTATTAAACACTTTTCAATGGCATTTCCTTTATTGTATTATATGTAAATATTAAAATTAACAGGGTAGCTGGTAAGATGAAGAATTTCTAATTAGTTCAATTTGGTTACAATAATTCAATTTTCCCTACCATACAGTTTTTATAACAACACAGTGGCATATTATAAATTGACTAGTGTTGTAAGCGTCCCATATTAAAGGGTACAGATCTGACACACTCAAACATACATACACATATATGGTCTCTAACTTTCCTGCACATGAATGGAACGACTACCTCTGAAAATAGACTTCCATAATAACCTCCTCTCCTTTTTTCTGCAAGGTGTTATCCTACCTCAAAGCAGGCAAAACTGAACAACAGACAAAACAATCAGGTCGTTAAAGTGTTTCCAGGGTTTCATAATACCATCAAAGGGTTTCCTTCCTCAAATGAGCATGCTTCTATACAGACCAAGGAGCCAAGCCTAAGTCCCAAAATCAGTTCTGACTTGCTCCATATGCTGTTGTCAAGGCAAATGGGATGCCAAAAATATTCAGGCTGGGTTTTCTTGGTTTTGCCAAGGCCCTGTTGACAGAAAGCTAGGCCAGAGGGATAGGAGCATTTAAAAATCAGAGATTTTCTTTGACAGTTCAGACCACACTGGTTATAGAAAACTGTGATATTCCCAGTTTTAAAGAGAGAACCAGACCTCAAAATAAGCTAGTAGTATAAATCTAAATAATGATGTATGACTCCAAGTCAATTATGCTCACTCTGGATATAAGTTTGTAAAACTTATTAAATAGTTCTGAAAAAACAGAAACATAAAAAGCTCTTTGTCTACATGTACTTTTCTCCATCTCAAGTTTAGGTCAACTGTGTGATTGCTTAGTCACTTAGTCATATCTGACTCTTTGTGACCCCACGGACTGTAGCCCGCCAGGCTCCTCTGTCCATGGGATTCTCCAGGCAAGAATACTGGAGTCGGTTGCCATGCCCTCCTCCAGGGGATCTTCCCAACCCAAAGATCAAACCCATGTCTCCTGCATTGGCAGGCAGATTCTTTATCTTCTGAGCCACCAGGGAAGCCCCAAGTTTAGGTCAAGGACTGCCCAAACTCCATTCACATGGGTCATATAACTTCCCAAATCATCAGGGAAAGTCAGTTTTCCATATTCTAACTCTTCAATGCGTTAAGACAGTTTCTCAAAATGGTTCGCCTATAAATGTGTTATATTGAATAATGTTATGATATTTTTAAGATACACTCTCCTGCATCACTTGAGAAAAACTCACATCTCACTATATCATAGAGTCAATTAAAACATATTCTTGGAGCAAATGTCTTGTATATTGTTAAACCAAAGTTTTTCACCCTAAAAATATTTCTGTTCAGTTAAAGAGATAAATAAATCCCCGAACTTTTCAGAGAGGGAGCAAATTATTAAATCAATGATTCAAAAGAAAAAAAAAAGCACAGAAATACACAACCACATTTTGAATGTGGTTGTGTATCTTGAAGCAGAAATACACAACCACATTTTTAAATAAATATTTTTAGTAAAGATACTCCTATGTATTTATATAGTTCATGCATCAAAACAGGCTTACTCATGCAAAATTTATTAAACTGTATCCTCCAGCTGAAGGAAATCTGTAGGATAGGATTAATTAGCACAGCATGTGTGAAAGCTTGCTTTCTCTGTTCCTTGTCAGTTGCTATGGTTACCCTACAGGAGGAGAGCTACATTACCTTCTAAAAAGGATGAAGTTCAGGGGTTACTATCAAAACTTCTTATATTAATGTTTAGTCTGAATTAAAAGTCAAAAAAGCAAAGTGAAATGCTAACTAGATGAGTATAGGTTATTTACACGCTGCTGCTTTGGCTGAGCGTGTGTATATGAAAGGGGGCATGTTCCTTTGGGCACCTAAATTGGCTTGCATAACCATTTAAAAGTATCCAACGAAAAGAGGTTACCACGTCTAACTAAGGAAAGATCCCTAAAGAGCAGAGTTAAAAATCTTAATATTCAAGTCCTGTTGCCAATTATTCAAATTTGGGCAACCTTAATTTGAGTTAGCATAGCAGAATCTTAGATTTCCAGAAGAGTTAAGAAGCTTTATAGGTAAGTTCTTTCCCAAGGAAAGAATTCCTCTTCATATCTCTGTAAGACGGTCTAATTTCTGCTGCCATTCTGAGTATGGTTCTACCCTCTGGCAGGGACACAAAGTAAGTCACGTGACAGTTCTTCCAACATTTGCCTTAAGCGGACTAATCCTTTGGCGTCAACCAGTGGAGGTTCTTCAGACCTTATCTTAAAAGTCCTCTCAGCTGCAATGGATACAGTTGACTACGCCCACTCTTTTATTTTGTTATCTCACTTTATTATTATATGTAACATAAGATGAAATGTATAATAATATGCAAATACAATTATGTGATATGTAATATAATGCAATAATAGTCTAGAAGATGTCTCAGCGGGTAAAGAATCTGCCTGCAATGCAGAAGACAGGAGACATGGATTTGATCCCTGGGTCAGGAAGATCCCCTGGAGGAGGAAACGGCAACCTGCTCTAGTATTCTTGCCTGGAGAATCCCATGGACAGAGGAGCCTGGTGGGCTACAGTCTATGGAGATGCAAAGAGTCAGACAAGACTGAGCGACTAAGCATGCAAACATGAAATATAATACAATACATATCTGCCACATGGCAGGTTATTATTTTTTTTAACTTTTTATTTTGTATTGGGGTATATAGCTGATTGGACTTCCCAGATGGTGCTAGTGGTAAAGAACCCACCTGCCAATGCAGGTGTAAGAGAATGTTAAGAGAAGTGGGTTCAATCCCTGGGTAGGGAAGATCCCCTGGAGGAGGGCATGGCAACCCACCCCAGTTTTCTTGCCTGGAGAATCCCTTGGACAGAGGAGCCTGGCAGGCTACAGTCCACAGGGTCGAAAAGAGTTGGACATGACTGAAGGGACTTAGCACCAACGCATGCATGCACACAGCTGATTAACAATGTTGTAACAGTTTCAGGAGGACAGCAAAGGGACTCAGCCATGTATATACATGTATCAATTCTCCCCCAAACTTCCCTCCTAATCTTTTACATTTATTCCCGGGACGTGACGTCTCAGTTATGGGGGAGATAATAGGAGTGATTTGGCCAGCTTCTGGAACTTCCTCTATCTGCTCCACAACTGATGGACTTGTCTACATTATTTAAACCAATGCTTTCTAAATGCGTACACTCTGTGGATAACTGTGGCTAATGCCAAGTTTTAACTGTCATCCTTAGGAGATTTCTCTTAAGATTTTATCTCCAGCTCACACTTCTCTGTGGGCTTCAGATATGGGTTTACCCAATTCCACAACAGTATCACTCAGTCATGTCCAACTCTTTGCAGTTCCATGGACTATAGCCTGCCAGGCTCCTCTGTCCACGGAATTCTTCAGGCAAGAATACTGGAGTCGGTTGCCATTTCCTTCTCCAAGTACAGGCATGGGGATGTACTACAGGCACTAAACTGGACACCAACCACAAGTCTCTACAGCAAACTGTATCATTAATACAGGCAATGTGCTATGAACCCACGGTCAAATGGCAATTTACTAGTAAACACTTTTAAGAACCCCAAACAGTAAGTTCTTTCATTAATAGCTGCACACTCATGTCCAATAGATTTCTATTCCATGCACATCTAATTATTCTTTCAAATCCTGATGCATCCTTTTTACAGGTGGTAACCCTGCTTGGAGACTTAAGTTCTCCCTCTGACTCCATGGAGAAAGTGGCTAAACCAAGAACTGGGCTTCAAGAATGCTCACTTCCATGTTTTTGCTTTGAGTAAGGATTTGTGAAAGAACTGGCAACATTGACTTGTTTCTTTGAAACTAAGTGGAATGATGGCAAAAGCTAGATGGACTTGTGAAAGCCAACTAAAATACAATATAAAGGAATATCTTTCACCACTTCAGTCTTTCCAGAGGACGTGCCACCGTTCAGGGCTTCTTGGTGGTTTTGCGTTCATATTAGGTCAATTCCCACAGGGCTCTCTCACCATACCTCATTCCCCAAACTGAACGATCAGAAAAAGAATGTTCTGCTCTTAATCACAACGTGATATTTCTAAGAGACAGGCTCCTTTCTTCAATACTTGATTCGAAACAGACATGACATACTTGGGTTAACATTTTACCATCAAGCTGTCAGGCTGAAAAGGAAAAGACTTTCTCTATTCTGTCAGCTAATCCATGGAGTAAGGGCAGAAGAAGATTTTTATATTTCTTTCCCTTTGCACAGTCCTGGGGCCTGGCCAGGAACTTTTTTCTAACTTTGGTTGCGCTGGGTCTTTGCTGCTGCGTGTGGACTTTCCCTAGCTGCAGTGCGGGGGTTTCTCACTGCTGTAGCTTCTCCTGTTACAGATCAAGGACTCTAGGCATTCGGGCTTCAGTACTGTGGTGCATGGGCTTAGTTGTTCTGTGGCATGTGGGATCTCCCCGGACCTGGGGTTGAACCCATGCCCCCTGCATTGGCAGGCAGATTCTTAAGCACTGGGCCACCATGGAAGTCCAGGAATTTCTTTTTATTTTTATTTATTTTTTTTTTATTTTTTTTTAGGAATTTCTTTTTAAATAGGCATTTTTAATGGCATTCTCTCCCTCTCAGAGGATTTACATTAAGTATCTGATGATGGGTTAAATTAATTTGTAAAGCTCATTATTGCCACTCTTAGAGTGTATCAATAAACAACTATCAAGCAAAGCAAAAGAGAAAAGTACTTTCTTCTAGGGATGTTCAGAGTTTTGGCTTTGACCTTTGGTCTCTGCCCTTGATTGCTTTTCCTGGAGGATCTGGTTTACGCCTATGTGTTGAGTTACTACCTATCTGCTGAAGATCCCAAATATGCATCTCTCCTATCAATCTTCCCCCAAAACTTAAGATTTCTATATAAAAATAACAATTTAGATCCTCCATATGTATGTTTATTTTTATTGTTCCCAATCCCTCAACCAGTACTATCACCTCCAGTGTTCTATAACTGACCACAAATGTCACTATCCATCCATTCACCAAAGCTGGCAGTCTTCTTTCATGATAGGCTCCTTTCACTTACAAAATTACAAAATTCAATGGAAGATCCCCCTTGTGGCACAGTGGGCAAGGGGACACAGGTTCGATTCCCGGTCCAGGAAGATCCCACATGCCGTGGAGCAATGAAGCAACTGAAGACAAATACTGAGCCTGGATGCTGGAGCTCCCAAGACGCAACCACCAAGCCCACAAGCTGAAACCCCTGCGCCTGAGTGCCCCAAGGCCTGACCCACACACCCCCGAGCCTGTGCCCCGCAGCAAGGGGGCCGGCACAGTGAGAAGTCTGTGCACAGCAACCCCGCGTGCCAAGGCTAGAGAGAGCCTGTGCAAAGCAGCGAAGACCCAGAGCAGTCAAAAATAAACAAACAAATAAAAGCTTCTAAAAATTCCATGGATTTTACATCATAATCTCTCTCTTTTCTTCCTTCTCCTCAGATTATCATCATCTCTTGCAGGAATGTAATAGCAGCCTCAGGTTCATCAATGGCAAACAGTTACCAATTTTGAAATATATCCTGGACAATAAATGGTCTACATGCATTGAGATTAATTTTATTGAAAATTAAAACTTACTTGTAACAATCTTCAATGTGAATAATAAAAGACTTACATGCCCAATCGCCCCCTATAAGCACCCTCCAGTTCTCTAGCCTCATATCTGCCATAACAGGAGGCAGGAAATGGGAGCATTTTGGGGACAGGCTTATTTTTTTTAATACCTTTAGTATCACATGTTGTTTCTTAAGGTAGAAAAAAGTTTTGAGATAACAATTATAATCTCCTTTTCTTTCCTTTAAATGAAACATCTTTGTTTTTGTTTCTGTCCAGACTTCTACCTTAACAGAAGGTACTCTTCACAGGATACCAAAATCCCTTTAAAATGTTATGACTGGCATTTGTCAGAGCCTTTCAACTGAGTAAGAGTAATCCCTGAAAACAAACTCTAATTAAAATGAAATTAAGCCCACAAGACATTAACACATTTGCCCAGGTTGGATGCATGAGACAAGTGCTCGGTGCACTGGGAAGACTCAGAGGGATCAGGTAGAGAGGGAGGTGGGAGAGGGGATCGGGATGGGGAATACACGTTAAAAAAAAAAAAAGATATTAACACATTTTAAGGCAATATTTTATTTTGCTATTATTTAATTATCTTTGAATTCTTTACGTTAATAAGTTATGCCTAGCTTCTGTCTATCCACAAGGGCACATTTTTTTTATCTTTCATTTGAAATAACAGGAAGGATCGTAATATTTTAAAAAGGACATTCTAAGTAAGAAAGGAGCATTTCAAATACTGAAATTTTATGTACATGAAGATTTTATTTTCTATTTTGCATAGAAGATAAAAAACAATACATTCCTCTGGGAATACTGCTTTACATGAAACTAATAGTGGTGGAGGTAAGACCAATTAGTCAGAGTTTTCGACTCCCATGTAGCAAACATGCTTTTGCTACCAGAGTAGTACTCTGCATTTTGGAAGACTTGCGATAAGAAAAAACTAAAGACCTGATAGTGGTTCTGACACTAGCCAGCTAGTTGTGTGCCCTTAAGTCACTTAAGCTCTCTCGCTTTATGTTATGTATAAAATAAAGGGGCCGAAATCAGAGTCAGCCGGCTGTAGTCTACAAGCAGGTTACCTGTCTATGTAAACAAATTTTGCTAGAACACAATTATAGCTGTTCCTTCACATACTGTCTATGGCTTTTTTGCACTCAACAGCAAAACTGAGTTATATAACCTATAAGGGCTTCCCAGGTGGTGCTAGCGGTAAAGAACCCATCTACCAATGCAGGAGACATAAGAGAGGTGGGTTTGATCCCTGGGTGGGGAGGATCACTTGCAGAAGTGCATGGCAACCCACTCCCGTATTCTTGCCTGGAGAATCTCATGGACAGAGGAGCCTGGTGGGCTACAGTTCACGGGGACACAGAGAGTCAGACACGACTTGAGCGACTTAGCACACAGCATAACCTGTAAAGTTACAAAATCTAGTAATCTGGTCCTTTGAGAAAAAGTTTGCTGACCTATAGGTCAGGCTAAGGAAAACCTTTAAAGTCCATACAGGTACTGAAACTCAGGGATTCTAAGAAAATATGACTAAGAATTTTGTTCACTAAGTGTATGAAGATCATATATGCTCAAGTTCTTAAAAAGCTCTTTTAAGTCAATAATTCCACCTCACTGATCCCACATCACATCTGCATTAGCAGAAAATGCAAAACCATTTTCAAGAGAGTATATGTGAATATATCATCATTTTCACAGTTCATTGATTTACATTTCAGTTTCTAGTTTCTGCTTCTCAGTTAATGAAACTCTCAGTTATTATTCCAAGGTTAGATGACAACACAATATAGAAAATGAATTTTATAACTTTGACTAAACTGGCAATTTTGATAAATTTCCATATCCATGCTGATTTGTTTCCAGTTTTCAAAAATTAAAGGCAAAACATACTAAATTTATCATAAGAATCTAAGTATTAATTCAAGCTGTAATACTCAGAACTTTCAGACCATTTGTTTATAAATATATTTATATAACAAAAATATTATGAGTGCACTTATATGTTTTAAAGAGATTATTTATTGAATAATTATAACTATAATTAAATTTTATATATAAGAAGATTTTATTTTCTATTTTGCATAGAAGATAAAAACAATATATTCCTATATTGTTGGAATAATTACAGTGCTATGCCAAATGCATGCTTTGTGCTTAATATTAAAGAAGCCAATGTATAAAGATGAAATTATCATATATACATAATATTCAAAATAACCTATGTTCATTAATTTTTTTAACTTTGAAGAAAGATAATAAATGAGAGTGAGTGTTCCTTTTGGAGATTTATGCAAAAGTTATTTCCATTTCCTTCCTAAACCACCTAGAATTTTGTTAAAATAGGGGAAGGACAATATTCTAGTCTTGTTATAGATAATATAAACATACAAAGATCAGAAACACACAAAGATGGATATACTACTGCTTATAATACAGAGGCAAACCTGATGAGAAATTCTTGAGCAGTTACAATCTGCTGGGTATTCTAAGAGTTTTGAATGTGTGATATCATTTAATCATTAAAATAACCTAGAAAGTAATGTAATTGTGCGCGAAGTCACTATGTCCAACTCTGCGACCCCACAGACTGTAGCCCATCAGGCTCCTCCATCCATGGGATTCTGCAGGGAAGGATCCTGGAGCG